>NC_031992.1:7760538-7777952 GCF_001879085.1 Nicotiana attenuata
GTGTGTATTTTGCCAAGTTTGTCGTTAAAAAATCGATCATGTGATCCATGTGAGGTTGTCTAATCTTAATAATCCAAGTAAAATAGAACTGTTAGATAAAATACATCAATTCTTAACAATGAGATAGTATAAGATACAACAACGACGACGACGACGACGACCCAGTAAAGACCTACGTAAGTGGGGTCTGGGGAGGGTAGATGTTCTTGAACAAAGACGACGGAGTTTGGGGCTGAGCAACTTGATTTTCTGTTAATATATTTCAATTTATTTTTAACGTATCACGTTGTATTTTCATGTATTTCATTGTCTTCATTGTCTTTTTTTTCATTGTAATTCAATGTATCTCGCTGTATTCCATGTATTTCATTGTATTCACTGTCTTTTTTTTCATTGTATTTCAATGTATCCCGCTGTATTCTATGTATTTCATTGTATTCACTGTCTCGCTATACGCCATGAATGTACTCATATTTTTTTATTAATTAATATAATTTATGTATTCAGATGTATTATATAATTTTCTCTGAAGATTGCTATGTTTTTGGGGTATTTTTCGGTTGAGAATCTTTTTTATAACTGAAAAAACAAAATTTGTGTGTTATAATTGAGTTTGTTGAGTTATATTAGGAGTCTATTATGTTAATTGATTTACTTTCCGTTTAAATACAGTGTAATCCCCTGGTGAATACAGTCGAATACAGTAATCTGTCCTGCTGTAATCCCATGTTTCACGCCTATTTTTGTTACTGTATTCATGAATACAATAGCTTAAATACATCCAATACATCTTATAACAACAGAAAACGTATCTACAATCCATAATATAACAAATGGTATCTATAGATAGCTAATTACCACTAAAAGATAGTGCTTTATGAAAATTTCTCAAAATTTTATGCATAAACAAATTTGTGATCACTAAACTGAATAAGTTTCGCACAATTGGATCTAATTCTCTTGATTCAAATTATATTGAATAATGTGATTAAAAACATAAAATAAAAATAAAATTCTAAATTAGCAAATACACCCATTTAATCTACATATAGCTAGATTAATATTATGTCTATTGATGCTATCACTCTAAAAAGTTTCTGAAATCAATAAAATAACATTAGATGGATAAGAAGAAAAAATTATTAAAATCACAATCATATAAAACTTGAAGATATAGAAAAGAAAATGGAAGCACATCTACAATTTAAATCAACAATAAAAATGAGATTGTACAAAAAGTTGAAGAAAGCAAATTTATAATTTAAATAAATAATAAAAATGAGATTGAACAAAGAGAGGGGAGAACAAAAATGAAGAAAATAAAATGAATAAAGAAAGGAAACATAAAGAAACCAAAGAAAAGAGAAAACGGTAAGAATAATAAGGCTGGAATGGGAATCAAAATATACGCGAGCCTCGATCCTGATTCTTACCTGTGGGACTTTGTCACATAAACCATGGCATCTAAAGTCAGTTTGTGACTTCGGGTGCCACCCGCTATTATATATAGATGTTATGAACAAAAATACCAGCACGTAGATATAATTTTACCCGAGTGATCGGGTGGCATACCACCCCCAACCCCCTACATAGATCCGCTCCTGCGTCCATATGCGATACGACCCGCCCATTTGCCACCCTATATGTAGGCCTAGATGCCATATATATACTCCATATAAGTCCAACGTATATTTGTTTAGCAGGCGCATGTAGTATATGACTTCAAAGTTGTTCAAATCAAGCTCTAATAAGTGAGCGATAGATCTATTAGTTCCTAGTGGCGTATTACATGTAAAAATTCTATAGGGTCATTTACATAGCCAAAAATTTTGTGTCAAAAAATAGCACATAAATCGCTATGCTGCTAAGAAGGGGTGGTGGGAGAAAAAGAGTCGAAACTAAAACAACTTTAATATAAGAACAAGTTGATGGTTGAAGTCTCACTTTCTTCCAATTTGATTTTGCTCCTCATAGTCAAAATATATGATCTTTCACTATAAATTTTAAGTGTATTATTTTGCTAATTTTTTCCAAATATACGCCTTTTTAACAGTGTATTCTTCTACTATTTTGATATCAAAATGAATCTCCTTCCAAATGTAGCATCAATCAAAATGATCTTTTGGAAGGAAAAATATATATTTTGCTTGATGCTACATTTGGAAGGAAAGGGTAATTATGGTGTTGGGAATAAATCCCCCACAGTAATAATATTCACGGTAATAAAAGCGGAATAATAATATAGCAGTGAGATACGATAATCAACAAGAATAAAAGAGTAATAATGACACCAAGATTTTTACGTGGAAAACCCTTTTGAATAAGGGAAAAAACAACGACCCCGAGAGGAGCAACTGATATCACTATAGTAAGGAATTTTACACTTTGTAGGCCCGAGTAACATACTACAAAGACCACTACTACACTCAAAAGAAATAACCCTCTTTTGAAATTTCACCTTACTACAATATCGCTCACACTCTCTATTTTCCTCACAGACTATTTTCTTATACCCTGTCTGTGATGCATCACTCTTTCTTTTTCTCTTTTTGGTGTGTTTTAAGAAGTGAGAAAGCACCTCCTTTTATAGGAGAAAATAAGCTTGGGCTCCAAGTGTGTTACAGGAGAATTTTAATTCTCCTCCACATCTTTGCATACTTTGGCTTCAAGTAAAATCTTCCGCCAAGCTTCTCTGCCAAAGTAAATTCATAGGCAAAATAGGCACAAGGCTATTGCCAACCAATGGGATGGACCCCACAATCTCCCCATCCAGTCCCATTCACCTGAAGGAGGTAACACCGGGTTATTAGTTTGAGTGCATGCCGACAAGTTCTTTGCACAACTCGAACTTGTCTCTTGGTACCACCTTGGTCAACATATCTGCAGGATTCTCACTTGTGGAGATCTTCAAGACTTACAGAGATTCACTCTCTACCTTTTCTCGGATCCAATGATATCTTACATCGATATGTTTGGTCCTTGCATGGTACATGGAGTTCTTGCTCAAGTCTATTGCACTTTGACTGTCATAATAGAAAATATACTCCTTCTGCTGCGAGCCAAGCTCTTGAAGGAACCGTTTCAGCCATATCATCTCTTTGCCAGCTTCTGTAGCGGCAATGTACTCCGCTTCAGTTGTAGAGAGTGTGACACACTTCTGCAACCTCGACTGCCATGATAGCCCCCCTGAAAATGTAAACAAATATCCAGTAGTGGATTTTCTGTTATCATTGTCACCTGCCATATCTGCATCTGTATAGCCTTTCAATACTGGATCAGATCCTCCAAAGCATAAACAATCTCCTGTGGTACCTCTCAGGTACCTGAGTATCCACTTGACAGCTTCCCAGTGTTCTTTTCCAAGATTTTCAAGAAACCTGCTGACAACACCAACTGCGTGAGCAATATCAGGTCTAGTGCATACCATAGCATACATCAAACTTCCGACGGCAGAAGAATAAGGAACTTTGGTCATGCTTTCCTTTTCCTCCATTGTTGTAGGACACATCTTCTTGCTCAACTTCAGATGACTAGCAAGAGGTGTGCTGACTGGCTTAGCATTCTTCATGTTGAAGTGTTCTAGTACACGTTCAATGTACTTCTCCTGAGACAGCCACAACTTTTTGCTTGTTCGTTCTCGAACAATCTTCATTCCCAGAATTTGTTGTGCTAGGCCCAAGTCCTTCATGTCAAAGGACTTAGATAAGTCTCCCTTCAACTTGGAAATCAGCTCCTTGTCTTGTCCTACAATCAACATATCATCCACATACAACAACAATATAATAAAGTTGTTATCAAAAAATCTTTTGAAGTATACACATGGATCAGAATCTGTCTTTATGTAAGTTTGACTTTTCATGAATGAGTCAAACTTCTTGTACCACTGCCTTGGTGCCTGCTTCAACCCATAAAGACTCTTATTCAGTTTGCACACCATGTGTTTCCTTTCAGCTACTTCAAACCCGTTTGGCTGCTCCATATAGATCTCCTCTTCCAAATCTCCGTGAAGAAATGCAGTTTTCACATCCAACTGCTCCACTTCAAGATCTAGGCTAGTTGCTAAGCTCAAGATTGTACGAATAGAAGTCATTTTGACAACAGGTGAGAAAATTTCATCAAAATCAATACCTTTCTTCTGTTCGAAGCCTTTAACCACCAATCGAGCTTTGTATCTAACCAGCTTGCCATTTCCACCTTTCTTGAGTTTAAAGACCCATTTACATTTGAGTGGTCTTTTACCCTTTGGAAGTTCAACCAGCTTGTACGTGCCATTTTTCTGTAGAGATTCCATCTCTTCTTGCATAGCTTTCATCCACTGGTTCTTTTCTGGATGGGACAGCACCTCCTTAAGACTTTCTGGCTCCCCCTCATTACTGATGAGGACATACTCCGTAGAAGGGTACCTGCATGACTCTACCCTTGGCCTCTCTGATCTCCTCAGAGGTTGAGGTTGTTCTTCTTCCTGAGTGGGATACTCCACTTGCTAGACATCCTCATCGGTCGTACTTTCTGCACTTGTGGGATAGTTAGAAGAATAAGGAATGGTAACAAGGTTAGGGATTATACCATTCTTTGTCTTCTCTGACTGATCATCTACAGCTCCAACTTCACTTTCTCGGAAGATTACTTCTCTGCTTCTAGTGACCTTTTTCTTTACAGGATCCCACAATCTGTACCCGAACTCTTCATCTCCGTATCCGATGAATATGCAGGGAACGGATTTATCATCCAACTTGGTTCTTTGCTCCTTTGGTACATGTGCAAAAGCTCTGCAACCGAACACCTTCAGATGTGAGTAGGACATCTCCTTATTGGTCCAAACTCTCTCTGGGATGTCAAACTCCAATGGAACTGATGGACTCCTATTGATCAGGTAACAGGCTGTCTGAACTGCTTCACCCCAGAATGACTTAGGCAGTTTAGCCATTCTGAGCATGCTTCTCACCTTCTCAACAATGGTGCGGTTCATCCTCTCTGCTACGCCATTGTGCTGTGGGGTTCCAGGATCTGTCTTTTCATGTCTGATCCCATGACTTGAACAGTACTTTTCAAATTCCCTTGAAGTGTACTCACCTCCATTGTCACTTCGGAGACGCTTTAGCTTTCGACCCGTCTCTCTTTCCACCAGAGCATGAAACGTCTAGAAAACTTGAAACACCTGATCTTTGGTTTTCAAGATATAAACCCACAATTTACGTGAAGCATCGTCAATAAAAGTAACAAAATATTTGTTACCGCCCATCGATTCAATTTCCATTGGACCACAAACATTAGAATATACTAAATCAAGTATATTCAATTTTCTTTCAGACGATGTCTGAAATGAGACTCTATGTTGCTTACCAAATAAACAGTAGTCACAAGGTTTTACTGTCGTACCTTTGGCAAAAGAGATGAGTGATTTCCTGGCAAGAATCTGCAATCCCTTCTCGCTCATATGACCCATTCTTTTGTGCCACAAATCTGCAGAAATCTCATCTTGTGCCGCATTCAATTCACCTTGGCATATTTCTGCATTTGTCCTGTACAACGTGCCACGAGCAACTCCTTTTGCAATCACCAATGATCCCTTGTTTAGTCTCCACTTTTGATTTGCAAAATAGTTCTCGTATCCATCTCGGTCTGAAGCAATTCCCGAGATCAAGTTCATCCGCAAATCAGGTACGTGTCGCACATCCTTTAGAACCAATGTGCATCCGACATTTTTCTTGATACAAATGTCACCAATCCCCGCAATCTTTGAGTAACTTGTGTTACCCATTCTCACAGTTCCAAAATCACCTGCTACATATCTGCAAAAAAGATCTCTTACCGGTGTTTCATGATAAGATGTCGTTGTGTCAACCACCCATTCTGACTCTGGACCTGACAGGTGCATGCATTCCTCTTCCTCATTTATAAAGAGGACAACATTATCATTGTTTTGCACCACGCTGGTTGTGTTGTCGTCATTCTTCTGGCCACTGGTTTCACCTTTGCCCTTTCTTGGATTTGGGCAATCTCTTTTGAAGTGACCTGGTTGATCACAATTGTAGCAATTTCTGCCTCTTGATTTGGATTGGTTCTCTAACTTCCCACGAGCTCTGGATCTACCATAGTTTCTCGAACTCCTTTGATAACTCCTGCCTCTACCTTCTGCGATGAGAGCCTGTCCTTGATTTTCAGGCTTCTTTCTCATCTTTTCATTGAGTAGAAGAGCCGATGTGACATCTTTTAACTCAATGGTGGTCTTACCGTGCAGGATGGTTGTTGCCAAATTATCATACGAAGATGGCAACGAGTTCAATAGCAAGATGGCTTTATCTTCTTCCTCGATTTTCACTCCTAGGTTTGCGAGCTGTGTGATTACTCCGTTAAACACATTTAAATGTGACAAAAAATTTGTACCTTCACCCATGTGTAGGGCGTATAACTGCTTCTTCAGGTACAATTTATTTGTCAGTGTTTTGGACATGTATAGGCTTTCCAACCTTGTCCAAATGCCACGTGCAGTGTCTTCATCAATGATATTATTTACCACATCATCTGATAAGTGCAACCTGATTGCACTAGCAACTCTTTCATCCAAGTCAGTCCAATCCTCAGCTTTCATGGCATCAGGCTTTTTGGCATCAGCATCTAGTACCTTGTGTAATCGTTGTTGGATAAGCAGATCCCTCATCCTTCTTTGCCATGTTGAGAAACCGCTATCTCCGTTAAACTTTGCTACCTCGTACTTTACTCTGGACATTTTTGTTTCACCGAGTATAGTACTACCGACAGTGAAGAATATTTCTGTGAACGAGCAGAACCTGTGCTCTGATACCAGTTTTTGGGAATAAATCCCCCATAGTAATAATATTCACGGTAATAAAAGTGGAATAATAATATAGCAGTGAGATACGGTAATCAACAAGAATAAAAGAGTAATAATGACGCCAAGATTTTTACGTGGAAAACCCTTTTGAATAAGGAAAAAAACCACGACCCCGAGAGGAGCAACTGATATCACTATAGCAAGGAATTTACACTTTGTAGGCCCGAGTAACATACTACAAAGACCACTACAACACTCAAAAGAAATAACCCTCTTTTGAAATTCCACCTTACTACAATATCGCTCACACTCTCTATTTTCCTCACAGACTATTTTCTTATACCCTGTCTGTGATGCCTCACTCTTTCTTTTTCTCTTTTTGGTGTATTTTAAGAAGTGAGAAATCACCTTCTTTTATAGGAGAAAATAAGCTTGGGCTCCAAGTGTGCTACAGGAGAATTTTAATTCTCCTCCACATCTTTGCATACTTTGGCTCCAAGTAAAATCTTCCGCCAAGCTTCTCCGCCAAAGTAAATTCATAGGCAAAATAGGCACAAGGCTATTGCCAACTATTGCCAACCAATGGGATGGACCCCACATATGGAAGAAACTGAAATTATGGAAGGAAATTTTCCATAAATCTTGGAGCCGAAATCCACACAAAAATAAAATAAGGGAAATTACCAGCTATGTCCATTTATAGGTAGCTCATTACAAAAATTGGCGAATTGATAAAATATTACTAATATTAGCCAAATTAGCCAATTAGCTATTTGTAGCAAAAAAATATCAAATTTTTGCTTTGTTTTGAGTGGGTGTTATTAGAATAGATTGGGCACAACTTAAGGAGCTTGAATCTCAGTTTTAGGATGATTTGGTGAAGTTTTGAGGTGGTTTGAATTGAAAATTCGAAGTAAAAGCTGAATATGAAAAAAAAAAGATATGTGTATCACACTGTGTATCATTTGTGTATCACATATGTATCATATTTGTATCAATTGTGTATCACATGTATATCCATGTATACCTGTGTGTGAGATACATGCGTGATACATGTTTGATACATGTGTCGCAGAAGACTTTTTTGAACTCGATTTAATTCTGAATTTTGATACAAGACCACTCCAAATCACCTCCAATCTTCCTCAAATTTTGTATATTGACTTATCTATATATTTTCAATGAATTTCAACTATACCCATTGAAAAATTTTCCTTTTTTGTTTAGATTTTTGCAATATTTGTATAGATTTTTGTATTCATCACCTTATTTGCTACCCCGTCCATGAAATTTCTTTTTCGTCTTGTATCTAATGTTGCTAATCACACTTAAAAATATGCAAGGGGATTTTTGCATGTGATTCTTTGAGAGAAAGAACCCTATTATTTGGTTTTTTAATTTTTATTGGCTAGTTTTGGTAAGTCTATGACTTATGGCTAGAGGTTTGTAAGTTGAGGTTTATTTGGGACATTTGTGTAAGTTTCCCATAAAATAATGGGATTTTTTCCTTCCTATACCGTATATGAAAGTTTATTACAAAAAATGTGCATATTTTGTATATTACCCGCCCAGTCCATATTTTACCTACAAAATTTGTACCATTCGACTATTAGGCATTAAAGGAGCAGAATATTCCCTAAAAATGTGCTAAAATTAAGGAGAGAATCTTGGTGATAATTGATTCTGCATTAAATTCAATTTTTAAAAAGGGAAAGGAGATTTCTCATCTACGTTTTTTTCTCCAGAACTACAATTCAAATTCTGGAGAAAAAAAAGAACGAACAGCTCCTAAAAATAAGAACAGATTCAACTACTAAGAGTTTCGACGAGCTGAATTCAAATTGTAGAATTCAAAATTTTCGAGTTTGAACAACTCAAAGTTGAAAAAATCTGTTCTTCGTCGATGCTTCTATCAAATTATCGATCAGATATATCTCTTCTTCATCTTTTCTTCTTTCAATCTAGAAATCTAAAAAAAACATCAACATCAACAACAAATCATGTCCAAAATCGCAATCATGCTACAATTTAATGGGGATTGGGATAATTATGGCAGATTTAGAGATTTTGAAGTTAATGCCATTGTGGTAGATGAGAATGCAAGCTACAATATCCTGATTTCTACAATTGCAGAACAAGTATCAATTGATACTACAGAAAAAATTATAGAAATCAAATACATCGTGAAATCAAATAGTAGATTGTATATAATTTGTAGACAAATTGTAGTTAATTTGTAGATTGTAGATAATTTGTAAATATAATTGTAGATACGTTGTAGATAAATTGTAGATAAACTATTTTATGATTGTAAATATTTTTATTGTTGTTTGTTATGTAATTCTAGGTGAGGACTACAACAGATCATATCCATACTGTGATAGATGGTGTGAAGCGGTACATAAATCCTACATTATAACTACTATTAACTACAAAAACTCTACAATTATGTATAAAACCAGTTCTACAATTCAAACAAATTTACCTACAGTTTACCTACAGTGAATGTACAAATTACCTACAGTTTAAGTACCTAATATAAGAATAATTACAATTTACCTACAGTTACAGGGCAAACAGGAAACACATCATCCACAATCATGTCTACATTATATCTACATTTTAGACTACAATTAATCTTGGAATGTTCTACATAAACTACAAACTAACTACAATTACACTACAAACAGTAAATCTAGGTGAGGGCTTCAACAGATCATATCCATTACACTAAATCTACAATTACACTATAATTATACTACAATTACACTGCAATTACACTACAAATACACGACAAACAGTAAATCTAGGTGAGGGCTTCAACAGTCAGTATTTCTAAGTCGTTTGGAGAAGTTGTCGGCAACTTTTCATATTAGTCTCTTTACCGATAAATTTCTCATTTTTGACTTTTCCAGAAGAGGAAATTTTGTTTGGTACCCAAAAAAAAAAACTACTAAAGTGTATCTGTTTTCATTGTTTTGCTAGTTCGTGGCGTATTAAAATGCTTGTTGCAACTTTTGATTTCATGTAGACTTTTAGAAAATCAGATCACATGCCACAATTGTTGCAGAGGAAATTGGCACGACATTCAAATATAATGAGATTTCGCTGGCTAATGCATCTCAAGGACATCTTTCGTTGATTGATCTTGCAATCGTGGATGAAGAACAAGAAAGAATGTGGGGTACGGGTAAAAATGTGGGTGAGGGGGTGAGGGGTAAGGAGAGAGAAACGTGAGATATATGGATACCTTTAATTAAAGAGTAAAAACTGCCCATTAATTAGATATGGATACCTTTAATTAAGGAGTAAAAATAACCCATTAATTAGACCCTTAATTAAGTATGGTATAGGATTGGTAATTTGGTATACTAAGTGTAATTTACTCAAACCTTAAATATGTAGGATAAAAAGGTTTCCTATGTGGTATAGGAATGTAAAAATATCTAACAAGAAAATGCAATTGAAAGGCTCTGAATTGATGTTGGATCATAAATCATCGACCTAAAGGATGGTTCAAGATTGAGCAAATCACTAGTCATAGTTCGGGTCCAGACAACTTGTTTGGGTCATGCATTTTTTTAATTTAAAATAACTTATTCATATTCTCTTTATAAGGTTCAATTCTCATTAAAGTTTTGGTTTAATTTGCCTTTTTTAATTATTTATTTGCTCGATTGTATTATTAAGTCTGAAAAATTAATTTCATGGATCATGATTACAAGTTTTCTTTTTTTTAAAATTTGATTGATAGAATATAACTTTAAAGAGTAACATCAAAATTATCGGACCATACAAATCAAAACAGAAAGAAAAAAAAAAAAAAAACATTTGATAGAAAAGAATTTTCAGAAGGGAAAACTATACAAAACTATCAAGTATCAATCCATAAACAATTTCAACCAAAACTAGCCCAAAACAAAATATCTATTAAAAATAGCCCAAATGTTATTTTGTGTAATACATGTTTATGTTTATTTTGCTCAAACATACAGGCATTTCAAACTTTTTGCAATACTTGACTTAGAGCAATGTTGCAATATTTTAGGTTTTTAAGTTGAAATTCAGAGAATCGAACACCTTAATTCGATTAAAAATCACTAATAAATGTAAGTTTGTTGGATTGGGTCGAAGGATTAAACTGAAAACTCCATGGACAACCATTGAAGCTTGCTTAAGCTTGAACTCAAAAATTTGGTTTTCGAAATTGGAATTTGTTTCGAGTGGGTATCTCACATACATGTATACATTGATATACAGGAGATACACAGATATACACTTGTGATACATAAAAGATATACTCTTGTGGTCCAGCTCTTCCCTGGACGCAGGTATAAGGGAGCTTAGTGCACCGAACGTATATCTCTTGTGTAGGTACGTTCGGTGCACTAAGCTCCCTTATACCTGTGTCCAGGGAAGAGCTGGACCACAAGAGTATATCTTTTATGTATCACAAGTGTATATCTGTGTATCTCCTGTATATCAATGTATACATGTATGTGAGATACATATTTGATTATTTTAAACTCGATTTCAACTACGAATTTTGACTCAAAACTAGTCCAAATCACCTCCAATCTTTCTCAAATTTTGTATATTGACTCATCTATATATTTTCAATGAATTTTAACCATACCCATTGAAAAAGGTCCATTTTTTCATAGGTTTTTGGAATGTTATATATTCTTTTTCTTTATATTTCATCACTTTGTTTGTTATCTCATTCACGAAATATTTTTTTCGTCTTACATCTAATGTTGCTAATCATGCTTAAAAATATGGAAGGAGATCTTTATGCGTAATTCTCGGAGGGAAAGAATCTTTATTTATATTAGGATTTTTAAATTTTTGCATGCACTTAGTTGGTTTTGGTAAGTCTGCAATTAATGACTAAAAGAACTAATTTTGAACATTTCCGTTTCAGAAACCAAACTGAAAATACCAAATTAAAATCTTTCAAATTATCGAACCGACTGACAACACCACTACTTGACTTAAATTCAGCCCACTGGATAATGGAAAGTTGTTGGTGCTATGGGAAAGAGATTTTTTCCTTCCTATACAATATATGAAACTTTATTACAAAAATATGCACAGTTTCTAATTTACCCGCCCTGTCTACATTTTTCCTACAATTATTATACCATTTGATGATAGGCTATAATTGCATATTTTAGTCGCTTATTACACTCGAATTTACTGCACTTTAATTGAGTTTGCGCTTTAATCGCTAGTGTTTTGCACTAATTGTGTGTTTTATGCCTTGTAGGTGTGATTCCGAGCTATATAGATGTTATGGAATGAATTTAAGTGATTTGAAGCTTTGAAGTCTGAGTAAAAGCTCAAGGAATAAAGCCGGGATCGTGTTCGGAGGTCAAATGATAATTAAGTACGAACGAAGACTTGAGGAGGCATATTGCGCACTGTCTAGTAAAATAGACATAACTTTTTGCTCAGAACTCCATTTGGGCTCCACAATATATGGTTGGAAAACTAACTCAAAGGGCTACAACTTTCATGTTTTACGTTTTTCCAAATTCCAAACGGAACAGGGTGAAAAACCGCGGTTTTTCCGCGACCGCGGCAGAGTGTACTCGCGGACAACTGAAGAATCAGAGGGCATGTTTGGCGGCGGTTCCACCGCGACCGCGGCAAAACCGCGGCAGGAAGCAAAAATTTCAGGGACTAAAGTGCAAAACATGGGATTTTAAGTCCTAAACCCTATATTAAACAAAGGAGGCCGGCCAAGAACAAGAAGAGGACATATTTTGGACACAAATTAGACCTAAGGAGGCGGAGAGACACTACTTTAGGGTTAGACAACACCCTTGGAGGCAAGAACACATTGGGAGCAAGGCGGGGAATTCTTCTACGAGTTTTTTCCTTCCTCTTCCTATTTTTCATTGTTGGTTATGACTTTTAGTATTGTAGTTTTACATATTATTATGAATAGCTAATTTGTTATCTAGAGTTTTGATAGAACCTTTTGTAGGATAAATTCTTGTTATGTTTTTATATAATTGAGCCATAGCTTTTCTCTATTTGTTCAACTACGTTTATATTATGGTTGGTTGAAGAGCTCTCAATTAGCTGTGCCTATTTAGTATGCATAACTCGGGAGAGAGTGCATATTTAGGTAATTGTTGAACAACACCACTCCCAGAGTATATGAGGGATCAATAATCGAGGGTTTAAACGTGGGATTAGGGATAACGAAGCCTTGGGTGCGATCTGAAGTGAGCTGTATTAAAAGCCAGCTAGCGTAGCTCGGGAGAGTGCGTCTAGTAAATTGTCGTAATTACTCGGGAGAGATTTACGGTAATAAGAGTGCTCATGATCGGTAGAGAATACTTAGGCGAAATTATAGAAGACATAGCGGGAAGGATTCTGATAATTGGGGAAATCATAACTCTAGACCTCCTTAATCTTTTCTCTAACACTCAGTATCGTTAGTTGTTAATTTACTATTTTAATTTGTTGGTTAAGTAGTTAAACTGAAGAATCTTAATATCTATAAGTTAGGATTTGTTCAAGCTTGTCTTCTTGGTGATAGTGAACAGCTGTAGCTAAACCTTAGTTCTCTGTGGGATACGACTCCGGACTTGTAAACCGGATTATATTTGCAGCGACCGCTTAGTCCTTTTTATAAGGCATAGTTGGGCGTGATCACCATTCATTAAATACTAATTATTAGTAGCTGAATCTTCCTAATTAGGCGTGCTAAAATTCAGGAACAGAATCTTCTAATTGATTTAGCCACAAATCAAATCTGTTCAAAAGCTCAATTCGTCGAAATCAAATATGTTCAAAAGCTCAGATCTGTTCTTCGATATTTTCGCTTAAGACACAAATCAAAAGCTCAGTTCATCAAAATCAAAAGCTCAATTTCAAATTGTAGAAATCAGTTCTGCAAAAGCTCTGTTCGTCGACATTCTCTCTACATCTCTCTCTATTTCTCAATCGCAAATTTCAGTAATACAAAGCAAATGAAAAGAGAACAGCAATTCCACCATTGACAGCCATTAAAAAGCTTGAAAGCTTTGAATTCAAATTTGGGTTTTCAAAATCATTATTTGTTTGGATTGGGTGTTGTTGAAAATAATCGGGAATATAGTTTGGAGTTTATATCTCAATTTTGAGGGTTTTGGTGAAGATTAGACTTGGTTTTGACTGAATTTCAGATTGAAACTCGAAGAAGAAGAAGAAGAAGAAGACATATTGCAAAAATTGTAGATAAATTGTAGATTATTTGTATTCTGATTGTAAATGCTTTATTTTCTCTTTTCACAAATAAAAAACGGCTAAAATTTCTACAAATCTTCTGAAAAAATGCAATTATGTCAAAAATCCCAATTATGCTATAATTGAATAGGAAGTGGGATATAAAAATTTAATGTACCCAGTTTGTAGATATTTTTGTAGATAAATTGTAGATTATTTGTATTCTAATTTAGATGCTTTGTTTTCTGTTTTCACAAATCAAAAACGACTAAAACTTCTATAAATATTCTGCAAAAAAACGCAATTATGTCAAAAATCCCAATTAAACTACAATCGAATGGGAATTGGGATATTAAAATTCAATATAGCCAGTTTGTAAATATTTTGTAGATGAATTGTAGATTATTTGTATTCCAATTTGTAGATGCTTTATTTTCTGTTTTCACAAATCCAAAACGACTAAAACTTCTATAAAATCTTCTGCAAAAAACGCAATTATGTCGAAAATACCAATTAAGCTACAATTGAATGGGAATTGGGATATTAAAATTCAATGTACCCAATTTGTAGATATTTTGTAGATAAATTGTAGATTATTTGTATTCTGATTGTAGATGCTTTATTTTCTGTTTTCACAAATCAAAAACGCCTAAAACTTCTACAAAATCTTCTGCAAAAAACACAATTATGTCGAAAATTCCATTTATGAGATTGGACGATCTTTATGATTTAAATGCTTACAAAAAAGCTGGCAGAAGAATCAGGAGTGTCTATACCAACCTATCAAAAGAGCTAAATAGATAGTTTTTAGGTTCCATCTTCACCTGTAAACTAGAATTTGAAAATGCTTTTTTATTTTCTGAAATACGTATAGATGCAATTTTCTTCAAATAATTAATTGATATTTAATTAAACTAAAATTGCACTTGTTATATCGACGAGATATTCAAAGCATCTATCCCATAATAAATTTCCCCATTTCTACTTATTTGAGTATATTTTTCAGCAAGAAAGTTGTAGGGACTGCAACAACATGAAAAGATGGATTAACCCGATGGGCAAATATGGGAATAAGACGACACAAATTTCAGTACCGCCCACTTTTGCATGTGATTTGCCCAATTTCAGGAATTTTTTCCCATTTTAAAATATTTAACTCATAAACTCTCCTGAAATTTAAAGCATTGAAAATGGTGAGAAATTTGTTAAAAACGGGATATATGGAAATCCTTTAATTAAGGAATAAAAAATGTCTTATCAATTATACCCTTAATTAATTATGGTATAGAATTGATAATTTGGTATACTAAGTGTAATTAAGTCAAACCTTAAACATTAAGGGTAATAAGGTTTCCTATGTGGCATAGGAATGTAAAAATTCCTATGGAGACCTTGCCAAAGCCCAATCGAAGGACGGAGACTTTAGTAGCCCGTTTGGACATAAGAAAATTTTCACTTTTTTCTGAAATCAACGTTTGTTCATAAAATTTCCAATTTTCACTTGAAGATGCATTTTAAAAATTTTCAAAAATTTGAAAAACTCCAAAAGGCTATTTTTCAAAATTTTCACTCAAATCATTCACAAAACTTCAAAAATCAACCCAAAATTATATTCATGTCCAAACACAACTTTAAATTTCAAATACAATTTTCATTTGAAAAAAAATTTCACCATATTTTGGAATTTTACCATTCTTATGTCCAAACGCCCACTAGATTTACCAACTATTGCCAATTATTGTGTCAATGTCAGACTACTATTAACTTTGAAGTTTGACCACTATTTTGCATCCACTTGCATTTTATTTTCCGCTTCTTCCAAAGATTTGGTGTAATAATTAGGGTGTTCATAAAAACTCGAAAAATCGAACCAAACCGAAAACCAAACCAAACCGACCAAAAAAATCGATACTTTTTGGTTTGGTTTGGTTTTGTTTTGAATTTTAAAAACCGATCAAATTTGGTTTGGTTATGGTTTTAATCAGAAAAAAACCGAAAAAAAACCGAATCAAACCGACTATAGGAGTAGCTATTTCAAAATCATTATTACACCTATATATATGTATATTTTTATACAAAGTTTCAAAATTTTTATGGTAAATGTTAATAGTTTGCACTTTTAGTATAGTTCTTTACCTTTACATTCTAATTTGATTGGTAGTTTTCTTTTGTTAAGTGTAAGAATCCATTTCGTGTTAAAAATAATATATTTTTAATTGAATCCTTAAATTATTCATCACTATTTAATTCAATTATCATCAATATATCTTGATAAATAATAGATTTCTAAAAGGGCAATTGATTTGATAGTGTTACGTTAAAAATGTGGCTTGCGGATTTTCCCTCTTCGTTTAAAGCAACAAGCATCCTTTGGAGATCTTCCAAGGAAGACTCCCGATCTTTTTACCGTCCACAAAAGTGCCGAGTCGAGGGGGCTTGGCTGGTACCAGGCTCTAAAAGAGTTTTCTTCGAGCGAGCGGTCTTTCTATCTTTTTGGGTTGCATGCCCAAGGGGACCTTATACTTATGTACCCGGGCTAGCGCCCTCTCTCTCTAGCAGAATGCTATCTGTTCTTATTCATATATTACCTTCCATTATTAAAAAAAAAAAAAACACACGCCGAAATATGTGTTTGGTAGTGTATGTCGTATATTTAAGGAAAAAAACCGACAAATAAAAAACTGAAAAACCGACAAAATCCGACATAAACCGAATCGAGAAAAAACCGACTTAATTGGTTTGTTTTGGTTCTAATATTTGAAAAACCGACTTACTTGGTTTGGTTTCTTTTTCGGGAAAAACCGATCCAAACCGAACCATGAACACCCCTAGTAATAACCTAAATAAATCTTGTTGCTGTAATATGCTTCTATAATATGGTTCTTCTCTTGGTACTATTTTGTACTCCCTCCGGTCCACAATAATTGACCAATTTACTTTTTTATTTTGATCCAAAATAAGTGTCCATTTATATAATTAAAAAAAAAATCAATTTGTTTTTTCAAAATTACCTTTATATACATATTCCTAAAAAAAATTCTTACTCCTCATATTAAATATTTAATTAAGGATAATTTAGTCATACTAGGTATTTTTGTATAGAATTTAGTATGTTTTTAATGGGCATACCAAAAATAAATTGGTCACTTATTGTGGACCAGAGGGAGTATAATTTTAATGAGATGGAAAGTCGAAAAAGAAAAATAAATGGTAGTCTTAAATGTGATGGGACAATTGTTTTTTTTTTTTTTTTTTTCTTAAATGACAATTGTCACACACGTCATGTATGTTTCATATGTACCTTTATTATGAATAACAGTTGATTAATGTATGTAATTAACTTGATTTATTACTTAAATATTATAAACTAGTGTGATTTGGTGCAAGTACAAGTAAA
>NC_031992.1:7777972-7830372 GCF_001879085.1 Nicotiana attenuata
CCCCCCCCAACAAAAAAAAAAGATAGTGTTGATAATCTAAACACAAAAGTCAAACCTAACTAGTTGATTAAAACACATTAGAGGTCAAAGTAAAACAGAAAAGTATGACCCAACCACTCATTGAAATATATTGGAGATAGTTAATCAAAAAATGTGGTGTTGACTCTGTGATGCATGCCTAAATGAGAATAATGACTCCCTTTTTCCTTACTCAACTGAAAAAGGAAAAACAAAAAAACAATAACACCTAAAACTACAAAATGGAAAAATGGAGAGAGGAGAAAATAAAAAGAAGAAAGTCTGGTAAAAATTGGTTGAACCAACCATTCAAACATGATAGAGACAAGTTGCTTAAGCACACAAGAACAAAAACAGATATCCAGCTAAACAATTCCTTATTCCCTCTGCTTTCATCTCAGTTTAGTAAAAGAAACTTTCTGTAATTAGCTATAGTGTAAGATACAATATCGCATTGTGTTTTTAGCGGCAACGTAAAGCCAATAACCAATATATGCCCATGTCACTGTTTGTCGGTTACAAGCCATTTGGTTTTCTCTATCACAAGTCCATGTGGTTAGGCAGAAGACAAGAAGCAATTTTTTTAGCATTTATATATTAAATGTTACCTTGTCAAACCTAGAAATAGTACCAATACCCCTCTTATTAATTTAATAATTTAAAAAAAAAGAAAAAAGTGTACCTTGCCTTGCACTTTGGATGATATTTTCATACATATAAAACAATCTTTAGACTCGTTTTACTTTAGTTTCAATCGGTAGTTATCTTCTTTCTGTATTATTTATGTAGCACCATTTGGCTGTGGGTTAACACATGTATGCTGAAACCAAAGAAGAATAGAAGAATAATTTTAACTATTTTCCCGACAATAACAACAATAAAAAATCCAGTATAATATTAAAAGTAAGGTCTGGTGAGGATAATGGGTACACAGTCTTGCACGTACCTATGCAGATAGAAAGACCGCTCTTTTGTAGTTTAAAAAAATAAATAAATATATTGTAGATCAAAATATAAATAAATATACTAATTTCTCCCTCTTTTGTAGTTTAAAAAAATAAATAGAGAACTCTCACATGACAAAAAAACTATAAGTCCTAATATTGTGATAATGGTGGAGGATAACAGTGTCAAGTATGACGGCTGTGATTTAATAATATTGCCAAGCAGAGTAGAAATAGTGAACAAGGGAAATCACTAAGGGCTCGTTTCGTACAAGGAACAAAGAATAATTAATCTCATGACTAAATTTAAAAAGAGTTTATCACATGTTTGGTTAGGAGAAAATTACAGTATAATTAATTCCAAGATTAATTAACCCGGGATTGTAGTATTTTTTTATCCCTATGGAAAGGTGGAATAACTAATGCCGGAATAATTAATTTTGGGATAACATCTTCCAACCAAACAACCCCTAAGGAGTAATTATAGAAGGTTTTATAACAGAAAGTGACTAATGTCTATAGGGGTTGGTAGTTGTTTTGCTCTACTAATATAATTGAAAATTAGTATTTGTGCCATGAGAAATTGAGATCTTTATAAAATAATGCAACATCAGAATCCTACTTTCCCCTTGAATCTTGCATCAGAACAAAAATATCTAATTTATTTTCATAAAATGTGTCTGAGTGAGAGGATCACATGAAAAAATGATGGACAATATCTGTTCTCTTTCTTGCATATAATAAATTGTCACCTTCCTATGATGTAAGGCAAGTCCAACCAATTGGGACCTACCATAATTATAGATTAAAACCATAACTTTTAGCTCCAAAAAGCCTAGATTTCCAACATGAAACTACTTTCAAATCCTTGGACTGAAACAAAGTAGCAGAAGGATACTTAAATGAATTATGCAGATCAACAAAAGAATCATAAATTTTCTTAGGTTATTTAGCTAGAGATTCTAAAGAATTAGATAAAGACATAAAGACAAACTGAAAAGGTAAACAAGAACATGTGTACAAAAGAGAAGTAATGTGCTTACTATTAACAGTATTCAGCAGGGAGAATTAATGGAGGGAGAGGAGAGAGAAGAGAAAACAAGGACAAAAACAAGAAAGAAAATAAAGAAGGTCCAGTACACCTACAACTGCCACACTCAGGGGTTCCTTGGAGTAGCAATAAAGACTTCTTCTTCTTCTTCTTCTTCTTCTTCTCTTCTGCTGCTGCTGCTTGTATCTTTCTAAAATAAAAACTTTGGTTACATATTTAATCACACACAAAAAAAAGGATGTTGGGTTGAATTTATATTGTATAAAGGTGGATGGTTTTTTTCATGATTTTGGATTCAAGAACATGGGACATTATCATGGTTCTAGGATTCTTTTACACTTTCTCTTCATTATCACTTTCATTCTTGTATCTTTTTGCTGTACACACATTTTGTTTGGTGATGTCTCATTGAATGCTACAAAGTATTTGACTAGTATTCATGGTTTTAAAAAGCTACATTATTTGCATAAAAATGGGGATGGCAAAGAAAGTGAAAGTGGGAAGATCTCTGGAGAAAAGCAAGTCTTTATTGTGGAAAAGTTCAGAACTTTACTTGGACTGAGGAATTTCAACTCAAGAAATGGTGATTTTGCATATATTTCAACATCACCTTCACCTTCTCCATCACCTTCAATTGCACCTGAAGCTCCAGCTCCTTCTCCGGCGCCACGAATTCATCGGCATTCTCATCGACATTCTCATCACAATCCCTTTATCCCAGCTGGCCTCGGGATAAAGGAAAGAAGGAGAAAAAATAATACTAGTAGAGTTTTAGCAGTTGTTCTTGTTTCTGCTGGGATTTCAACTGCATTGTGTGCAATTGCCCTTTTCTTTGGCTGCAAAAAGTTCAGAAAACAAAGAAAGAAAACAACAAGATCAGTTTCACTATTCAGCAGTGAAGCAGGAAGTGTATGTAGATCAAGGTATGCTAGTTCTCAGAATTCAGTAAAGAAGGTAAGTTCTGATCCAGGCCCTGACCTTTTTTACCTTGATTCACTAGAAGTTGCTCTAGAATCATCAGAGCCAATTTGCTTAAAACAAAATTCTGTAACTGAAAAGATTTACTCAAGTGAAAATATAGCAAACAGTACATTGAGCGAGAAAGCAGAACCAGAGCAGGAAATCAGTGTGTCAAAGCCTGATGGTGATAATAAATGTTTAAGTGTTGGAGAAATTGTGTGTATTTATGAGAGTGCTGATTCAGTTAAGTGTGAAATTGATGATTGTAACTCTTCCAATGGTGACAAAATAGTTCCTGAGGAAGCTCATTCATCAGATGATGAATTATTTCATTCTTTGTGTAATTCGCGTTCGTCTAGTACTAGACTATCCAATGTTTCAGCTAGTAGTCTTATTGAAACCTCAGAGTTTATGCCTCAAGATGAATCAAAAGTATCACATTGTTCTACATCCTCCTCAGCACATTTGTCAACTCCACCCCTGCCGCCCCCACCGCCTCCTTTGCCTTCATTTCCACCACAATCTCCTTGTAGGTCTACAGCTTCTTCAGTGAAAATGAAGGCTAAAGTTCTTAGTCATGCTCCGTTGCACATTGAATCATCTACTAGAAATTCAGATTCTTCTTCAGGATCAAACCAAAGTCCGGAAAATGACTTGTCACAATCACCTCCAAATCAGGCTAATCCTGCTGGAGCAATTCCTCCCCCACCTCGTCCCCCGCCATTCGCAACAGGAAGTAGTATTAATATTTCGAAAGGCCCGCCCCCTCCACCGTCTTTGCCTTTCCAACACTTGGCAGTAGGCAAAGATGGAAGTCCACTCCCAAAACTGAAACCACTTCACTGGGACAAAGTAAGAGCTGCATCAGACCGCAAGACTGTTTGGGACAAGCTGAGACCAAGCTCGTTCGAGTAAGTTACATCTTTTTTCCTTGTAAAGATCAGAATATTATTGCTCATGTTTGTTACCAACTCCACTGTATCCATTTACAAATTTATGGTCATGGAACAGATTTGATGAGGAAATGATTGAGTCACTATTTGGTTACAATCTGCACAATTCAATGAAGACCGATGAAGGGAAAAGCAAAACTCCATCTCCAAGCAAGCATGTTCTTGATCCTAAAAGACTACAGAACATAAGCATACTATCCAAAGCTTTGGGTGTGACTGTTGAACAAGTTTGTGAAGCACTAATAAAAGGTAAAGCAATTCTCACTTTCAGCTCCCTTTCTGTTTCCTTCACGAAAATTATAACATTCAAGTGTCACAACAGGAAATGGATTGCATTTGCCACAACTAGAGGCTCTTGCTAAAATGGTACCTACTAAAGAAGAAGAAGACAAACTCTCAAGTTATAAAGGAGATATTAATGAACTAGGGTCAGCTGAGAAGTTTGTAATGGCAATGCTTAAGATTCCATTTGCATTCTTGAGAATTGAAGCCATGCTTTATCGCGAGACATTTGATGATGATGTTCATCTTCTCAAGAAGTCTTTCTCTATGCTAGAGGTAACCAGCAAACAATAAGAAACTTTTCTCACTTTCATCTATTAAATTGACTAAACTTATAAAATTTTACTGTCGCAGGAGGCGTGCAAGGAACTCAGATCAAGCCGACTGTTCTTAAAATTGCTAGAAGCAGTGTTGAAAACTGGAAACAGGATGAACATTGGGACGATAAGAGGAGGAGCAAGAGCATTCAAACTTGATGCACTACTTAAACTATCTGACGTGAAAGGAACTGATGGAAAAACTACACTACTTCATTTTGTCGTTCAAGAAATCATTCGATCAGAAGGCTTAAAAGTATCCCAAAGCATAATGGGAAAGATAGACCAGAAACGCAAGAATAAAACTGTCCAAGACAGAGAGGAAGACTACAAAAGGATGGGTCTTGATCTTGTTTCTGGTCTAGGCACTGAGTTATGCAATGTCAAGAAAACAGCCACAATGGACTTGGATGTAATAGCAAGTTCAGTATCAAATCTCTCAGAAGGAATGAACAAGATAAAAGCACTAGTAACAAATGACTTGCCTGCAGTTGAAAAGAATGGAGGTAATTTTGTGCACTCAATGACAGCATTCTTGAATTATGCAGAAAGGAAACTAAGGGAATTGCAGGAAGACGAAAATCGAGTACTTTTACGTGTTAGAGAAGTCACAGAATACTTCCATGGAAATGTGAGCAAAGAAGAATCCAACCCTCTCCGGATTTTTGTGATTGTGAGAGATTTCTTGGGCGTGTTAGATCATGTATGCAAAGAGCTTAGAAGCTCAAAAACTCCCAATAGTCCTAACCCTTTAGCTCCATTTCGATAGGCTCTGTGTGTTAATAGTTTTTTTGTTTCTTCTTTTAACAAATTCAACTATTGTATAAGATTTTGTATCAAGAATTCGCAAGTCATTTGCCTCAAGAGCTTGTATTTATAATGAATAACAGTGTACAAATAAGGTCATCAATGTGGAAACCAAAACTAAGAGGTAACAAAGTCATTCCACTTTTAGTAACCTGTCCAAGTTCAAACGGATTGGGTTATGATCATTTGTTGACATTATCCAACGAGTTGAACTTAAAATGACCAATCAAACTATAAGAAACGAGTCAAAATATAATAGTGCAAACCGAAACAAAACACAAAAAAACCAAATTTTGAGATTGGGAACTATGTAAATTTGGAAGAACTTGAGTTAGTAATATAAAAAAAAATTACATTTTTAAAAGGAAAATAAAAATAGGAGATTGAGTCATGTTGGACGGGTCTGGTTTTGACCCGAATCATTTTGACCCAACAGCTTTGGATCATGACTCTTTTATTGATTTCATCTATTTTGGCCAGCTCAAGTTAAACCAATTCATGCATTTGTCACCTCTACCACAACTCAATGAAAAAAAGTAAACAGGCAAAAGAGAAAGATCGAGAATGATATTCCTTTTGAACTTAAAGTACTGATCCAAATCCATAGAGAATATTCCCCTTCTGAAATGGAAGGATTCAGATTCCACGAGGCCAATTAAAATCAACAAGGAAACTGTGTCCAACAGACAGTAGATATCATCATTTACCTAAATTAGGATTTCTGATTTCTGACATGCACTCATAGGCTTAGTTGTCAATGCAGAATTTGAAGGCATGTATTTAGAAGAAGAATATTGACTCCTTTCTACATCAACAAAAATAGGAGTAAAATCCAGTTTACCCTTTTTAACCTTTAGGGGTCGTTTGGTTACCGGTTAGAGTTATGCAGGTATTAGTTATACATGTATTAGTTATGCAGGTATTAGTTATGTATGTATTAGTTATGCAGGAATAAGTAACGCAGGTATTAGTTATGCAGGGATAAGTTATGCAAGGTTGAGTTATGTTGGGATTAGTTATGCATGGATTAATTATGCGGGGATTAGTTATGCGGTAGTTATATAAGGATTAGTAATATAAATGTAATATGAGTGTTATTTATTATTAGCTTACTTTATTTTTATTAAAATTGTTAGTATAGTTTAAATATATTTTTTTAAACAAAAAAATACAAGTTTGAATAAAGGGTATTCCTGTCATTTTTTTGTTTTAATACAAGTATTACTAATTATGTATAAGTTATTCCACCTTCTACCTTGCATAAATAATACATAGATTCCCTCATAACTTATACATGTTTAGTTATGCGGAAAAGAAAATACATGAACCAAACATTGTATTAGCAATGCTATATTTTATGTGAAAAAGAGGAAAAACCAACCAAACATTGTATAACTTATGCTAGCTTCTACGTGGAGATTATTCTTCCCCCTTCTTTTAACCAAACAATGTATAAAGTTATCCTACATTTAATAAATAGATAACTCCTCTCTAACCGGCTACCAAACGACCCCTTAGGGATTGGTAAATAGTTTCTCCTCACGTTTTGAATGAGAAAGGCTGAAAGGGAACCCTTGTGCAATAACTTTTCGGTGAAATAATTTTTTAAAATAAAATTTTTGTCTTCTTTGAATAGACAATTTTTAGAATAACCAAGTTCTTTAGCCAAAAGCTCAAGTTGATAAAACAATTAGGATCTATATAATTTATGAAGTTCCCTTTTAGCCTTCCTGCATAGTATAAGATATGATGTAATGCAAAAATATCCATAATGATTTTCAAATGTGACATTATCAACTATAAATTTCTGCTCAATAATGATATTTTCAAAATAAATAAAGTTTTAATAATTGGCTTTAGCATAATTTTAATATACAAAAAAAATACATAAATAAATTAATACTTCCAGCAGCAATTCTTTCATCTAATATATATATATATATATATATATATATATAAATATATAATGTCAGAGAAATAACTATTTTAGTGTATTTTTTCCCTTCAAATTGAAATGCTAAAGCATCCATGGTGAATGTGAGTTAAGCATATTTCTTGAATTTTGTATGCAAGTTTTTGTTCTTTATTGCAAAAATAAATGGCCTCAATATAATAGAAAAATATCTTAAATATTACAAGCAAGAAAGAAGAAATTCAATTATTGGTTTGGACGGAAAATATGATACTTCAGCTTTGAAAGAATAGAGAGAGAAAAAAAATTATTATAAAAAAGAAATTCTCACCAAAAAAATATTGTAAAAGGGGTTCCCTTTCCCATTCAAATGTAAGAGGGGATATTGTTTCCCGACTCTTAAGTTAAGGGGTAAAGTGAATTTTACTCTAAAAATAGCTCAGCAGCTTGAACGGGATATCAGACTAGGGATGTTCGTCGGTCGGTACGGTACGGTATTTAGACATTTCGGTTCGGTATTTTCGGTATTCGATTTCTTAAAATGCTATACCAATACCGTACCTAATTATATTCGGTATGGTTCGATTTTTCTCCTTTCGGTTTCGGTTTATTCGATTCGGTAACTTTAGTTTATTCGGTTTGAATACTAACTTGTGCGTAGAGTCATAGAATGTAATATCCTTAATTAAAGTACTCAAAAGTACAAAACTAAAAACGTTTGTTGACAAAAGTTTTATCCAAAACCAGTAAATATCAACCTAGAGAGAGAAAACTGTACATAAAGGAATAAATTTAATCATTAGAAATGTCTTGTTACTTGCTTAGAGTTACTTGATCAACTTAGAGAATAAAGAAAAGCAAAATTTAAGATTTTTTATATTTTAATTAATAATATGTGTATTGTGCAATATAATATATATTTCGGTACGGTATCTGTATCTCATTGTAAAATACCAAATACCATACCTAATACCAATCTTTTTTAAAAATTAAATCAAATACCATACCGAATACCTAAATATCGAATACCAAATACCAAAATTTTCGATTTCGGTATGGTAATTCGATATTTACCAAATTATGCACCGCCCTAAATCAGACTATCAGAGAATATCGCCATCTTTAGCTATATTTAGATACTAATGTGGCCATTCGAACATTTTTCCTCTGATTTGAAGCAATGAGTATTAAGGGGTCGTCTGGTTGGCCGCATAAAAATACATCTCTACATTAAGTAATGTATTTGACTGGTTTTATAAAACTTAATACCCGCATAATTTGTATCGACATTAAGATATTATTTTATAGGATATACAACGTGAAATAAGAATATGTTATGAAATAATAAAAGAAGAAGAAGAGTATTACAGAGAAAAGTAGAGACAGAGAATTCTTATTGATTTTGGAATGAATTGCAATGGAATAGAACCCTCTATTTATAGGGAGAAGGTGACTTAGCCACCAAGCAATGAACCCTAGAATCTCTCTAAATATAGACATTCACCATAAATACAATTCTATTTATAACACTCCCCCTTGAATGTCTATTCAGATAATGTGCCTCGTTAAAAACCTTAACTAAACTAAAACCCAGTGGGAAAAAATTCTAGAGAAGGAAAAAGAGTACACATATCTAACAATACGCCTTTTGGTTGCCTCGTTAAAAATCTTGCAAGAAAAACTCAGTGGGACAAAACCTTGTAAGGGAAAAGGAGTACAACGCGTATTAACTCCCCCCGATGAGAGCATCAATTCATATCCTTGAGCCTTCGCATTCCAATCTTGTGCACTAGCTTCTTGAAGGTTGACATCGGCAAAGATTTGGTAAATAGATCCGCCATATTAACTCCAATGAATATGTTGCACCTTGAAAATCATCGCTATCACATTATCATGCTTATAGTTATAGCAAGATACCTTTATGCACAAATTGCACTTAGGATGTGGTCATTCGTGACCAAAAAATTTTTCAAGAATTGTATATGCTATCAGCATTTTAAATCGTTCATGGATTGCCATATAAGTATAGTCAATAAGCCATATAAATAGACTTTAGATTTGCATAAGTTTTCATGTCATGCCAGACGTATAAGATATATAAAAGTGATAGCACACACCATTGTCTTTATACTTTTAAGTGTTTGAACTACAGGTCCAAAACTACTTGTCTTTCATATGAAACCAAATTCTACTTGAATTGTTTCTCCAGACTTAAGATCCTCATATATTTAGTGCTATAATCAATGTCGTCGACAAACATTTTATATCGGTTCCAACCTCCTTATTTTTCATAAAGACATAACATAGAGATCTCTTCATTCATATATTCGGGTACCTGAATCTCTCATGAGATTTTATGAAGTGTTATGTCATGTGATCTTCTAGATCACTTGCCTCCTTTATTATGATCATTTTGATCATTTGCTCATCTTCTTTATCAAGAAGTTTATTTGAAACCGATTGTCTATACTCTTTAAGCTTACCATAGACTTTGTCCTTCTAGGACTTAATAGGAGCATTTGCAATGAGAATATAGTTACTTTCTTTGGGTCAGCAAATGCGTCCGGCATGCTTTGCAATATATTGCAGATGAATTATCTTTTATGAACTTCAAGTTCATATTATCTTATTCGAGGATCTAGATGTACACATGATAATTCATTACACGTAACTTTTTCTCAACTGTTTATCTTGTCTCCCCCTCATGTTAGAAAAACTAACTTGCTTCCTCAATTTTGAGAATCCACCTTTGTGTGTTATGGTGTTAATCAAAATATACACCGCACGTTAATAATAATAAGATGGAATTATTTGGTTCCTGACCCTGAACCACTTGTGAGGAGAGAATGTAATATACTTTCGTATATATAACCTATATCATACTGATATAAATAACTTTGTTCTCATAAGCAATTGTTTAGCTTTAAATGGAGGCACTCAATAAATCATTTTGCTAGATCAACTGTGATGTAAACCAACTTATCAAGATAAACTATCTTGAATAGGAAATCTGGAAATTATGCTCGAAATTAAATTATTGAGCAAGTTACCTCGCACACACCGGCCAGGTTGCGGGTTAATAATAATTGCACATGTAACCATCTCATAGATGCATCTTATATGGTATACATGGCAGGTGAATGGGCCCATATTCACCTTTGATATTTNNNNATTTCAATTCCCAATTTTAGTTGGTCAATTAATTAATGAGAACAAGCATTATAAGAGAATTCGTAAAGAACTTTCTAGTTCTTTAATATTTACCCATGTGAATTCTCGTTTATTTTTGCACATCATGCTTAAATTAATATGGCTAAACCAATTATGCCAACTGAATAAATTATCAATATTGATAAATTTCGGATTTACACCATGACGTGTGCAATTATCAGTAAACTCCAAGTTTATTATGATATGGGTTTTATACCAATAAATATCCACTTCATTTTGATATTCTTTTGTTTATGTAGTACAAATTGGAGAATAAAGCGGGTAGCTTTTCACATACATATTATCTCGCTACAAGTTGTAGTAATAGAAGATATTAAATTTTTCCTTTATTTATAGTCTCAATATAATCAACCGCTTTCGCGTATACTTTGGAAACTGAATAAGTTTCTTTGAGACTTACTACAACACAATACCTTATTGATAATCAATTTTATTCCTCCAAAATAATAATATTTGGCTCTTCCAAAGCTCTCAATTAATTTTGTACTACCACATATTCATCAACATCATATGGTGAATATCTCTTTTAAAGAGAAAGTTATACCATTATAGTCATGGTCAAAATTATATGCAAGATCTGTTTCTTGCATTACTGTTATTCTTTAATATCACATTACCAAAATATTTTGGCGTACAATAGGTACGTGACCAATGACCATTCATGCCACAATAATGACATTGTTTTCTTATATCATCTCAAACCTCCTTTTAGAGGTGAGTGTGGTATATTCACTACCACTAGCACATTCATATTCTTCCAAGAATGAATATGTATTCATAAATTAGATGTTTTCACATTCACATCATGAATGGACCATAATCATCTATATGTGCTTTATGAAAATCATGTCAAATCGATGACAAATATTACTTTCACAGAGTGAAGGATTATTTTGAGAATCCTTATTATTCTCATTATCACAATTATGACGATTATAATTTCGTCTAATACCACGTCCACGTCCATTGATACCTTCACGGTAATAATTTTATCTTCTTTCAGACTTATCACATATTGCTATCACATTCTCTTAAGGGAATGAGAATGGAGCAAATTCAATGGGATGGGTTTTTAATTCTTTGCCCACAATCATGGCAAGGGATAACTACTTTACCACTTTGGGTGGTTATAATTTCTTACTAACTCCATTAGAGTTATAATCAAAATTTATTGTCTTCGCTCGTATTTAAAATCAAATTATAGAATAAAAGAGAAATATACGGTAAAATACATACCTTAAATCCAGAATTTAATCATGAGGGAAGTTCATGGAACAATTGACAAACATTATGCTCAATCCCAAAGTTTCTACTCAATTGGTTAGAGTCTCGTGCTGATAACGTGTTCTGAAACAATAAAAGAAGAAGAAGAGTATTACAGAGAAAAGTAGAGAGAGAGAATTCTTATTGATTTTGGGATGAATTACAATGGAATAGAACCCTCTATTTACAGGGAGAGGGTGACTTGGCCACCAAGCAACGAACCCTAGAATCTCTCTAAATATAGACATTCACCATAAAAACAATTCTATTTATAACAGAATACATATTTTGGCAGTACATGAATAAATATATTTAAAGATAGAAACGCCCTTAAAATAAATAAACCTTATATAACATTTTTCGCCGTTGTTATATTTGCATTAATTTAACAATCCCTATATTATTATGTATCGTATTACAATACCTTATTATTCACCGTATAGCACTACTTACATTCATAATTCCCATATAACTAGTACATCAACTAACAACCTAATTGTTTACCCTCAAATTCGGATAACAATTAAACTTATATTGTGGTTTTAAGGATATTTGATTTCGTCCAATACCTATTTGATAAGCTAGAAAATAAATGAATAAATTAGAGAATAAAATAAATCAAACCAGTATGCTAGCCAGATCTCGACCTCGATTCGGGATAGTCTCGAGGTGGAATAGTAGGAACGGTAAATGATAAAGCAACTCTGATGAACAGTAAGTGAAATAGCAGGAAAGTAACGAGTGTATATATTCTTATCAGTGAACAAAGATGATTACAAATGAATGGGATCCCTCTTTATATAATAGAGGAGTCCTAAATAAGGTACACTTCTAATTATAGTAGGAAACCATATTAACATCTGATTAACCGTTGTAGATTGAACCGTTCTGAAATTTCCGCCGTGATCTACGACAGGTTACGGATATCTCGCCTTTCCGTTATTGCATTTCACTCGAAGTCGGTTGTACTTAGTCTCGACTGCTGCTGGCCTCGGTCTCGACGGATACTTCGATCTTTGGACTCGATGCCTCATCTTCGAGCTCGGGTCTGATTCATTACGAGGTCATCCCCGACGCAACTCCCTTGTCTCGATCAAATAGCAAAGTTGGGTAGGCCCGACTTTGACCGTATACAGATAGTCCCCTCGTTTCTTAGAGTGTAATGAGAAGAAACGAACTGAGCCTTCGATTTTACACCTCGACCTATTATGATGTCACCCTCATGACGTAAGCGACAGATGCAACTGAAGCGTCGCGTCTGCACAGTTCTCAAGGTCATTAATTGGTGCCAGTTGATGGTTGGCCACTAGTGCCCTTGAACCGTCATGGCAAACATTATAAATAGATCATCTTCACAATTTTGCCAAACTTTACTTTCAAAATCTCTTCTAATCTTCAAAGCACTCCTACTTCCTTCAAGTTCCTTAATTCTGCAAATTATTTACATCCCGTTCGCCAATCCTCTCTTAAAACAACAAACCTCATCTTCTTCTTTTCTCTGAACTCACATAGAAATGGCGAAAACATCTAAATCGTTTCCCAAAAGGACAAAGCCTCTTCATCGCGGCCGGCCGGTGATAAAATGCCGGTGGAGCCATGTATCGAAAAGTGCGTTCCCGGGTCATGCAACCTTACTTCTGATTTTAAAATTGAAAAACCCTCTTCGGTCCTTGGCCGATGTGAGCCCATGTCAAGATATATATGCTCGATAACCGAAGGCGATCTCGAGCAACTGAAAAAAGACTGCCATTGGAAAAACGCAGAGGTGGTGGTTCCTACCACCGAGGAGGATATTACTACTTACGTGAAAGCGTTTTTAAGTGTTTACACTTACCTTTCACGTTGAGTCCCATCGATCCTGTAATTATCGACTTTTGCCGCCAATACCGAATAACTCTTGGCCAGGTACACCCTTCCTTTTGGGGCATTGTTATCTTGCTTCGATTCTTCATGAGCAAGGTCGAAGGGATGTCATTTACCCTCGACCACCTCATGAGACTGTATAGCCCCCGTCTCTATCGAGGCAGATTAATAAGGCTCCATCGCCGAGCCACAAAGGTGTTGTTCTCGAGTACAGACAAGGACGATCGACGATGGATGGGTCGGTTTGTCCGAGTGAGGACCTCCGATGTAATCCCGACTGAGAAAATGTCATTCCCCGAGGAATGGAACATGAAGCATAAGTAAACCCATCATACTCTTATGTTGATTTCTTTGTTTCTTTTATCTTCCTTCACCCACATCTTTTCTCACCCATGTCTTTTCTTATGATGTAGCGGTTCCCTGGGTGCCCGGTGCAATCCCGAACCTCGAAAGTTGGGTTCGGAAGCTGGCTTCGACTTCCACATATGTTGAGCACTCGTGGCGCGATTTAGCGAAGGGCCATTGGGAGGCCAAGAATCATGGTAAGCTTACCCTATATGCTTTCAATGCCTGTTTCTTTTATTTATAATTGATTCCCTTTTATGCAGGTCTCGGGGATGTAGCTGAAATGAGGCCGGCCCCTCCTGGGGAAGAGGAGGCCCCGAAACCGGCTAAGGATAAGAAGAGGAGAAGGGTCTCGCCTTCAGATACTCCGAAGCCTAAGAAAATCAAGGCTCGCAAGTCGAAGACTGACTCCGCCTCTCCGTCTGCTGGCGAAGCCTAAAAATTACGAAATGAAGAAGAGGAGGGAGAAGAGGATGGTGCATTCAAACTAGTGGCTCAAAAGAAGAGCACCGAGGTCCCAAAGGCTGCTGAGCCGGATATAATCGAATAAGTTCAGCCTCGGGCTGAGGAGGTCTTGGAAGATGCCCCGAGCAGAGTCCCCTAATCAATGGGGACTAACGTTGCCTCCCGCCGAGATGTGCAATCGGTGGACGTATCCGAAGGGGCCAGTTCTGAGGCCCTTCGAAATGAAGGGAATGACCCAAGTGACTTGCTTGGGGAAATAGATACTAGTGATTCGCCAACCCTCCCCTCATTCTCCAAGGGGAAAATTGAGGAAGCTTGGGCCATGGGGACCCCCGATGCGGGAATGGCCCACGAAGGGAAGGACCTTTTCCGTAGTTGTTTCACGGGGATCGAAGATGTTCCCGCTCTGGACTCATCGAGCATCTTTGACAAGGCTCATCGACTCCTGAGTCAGGTAAGCCTTAGCTCCCTTTATCAATATCATTTTTGTCTTTTCGTTTTTCTCTTGTCTGACTTTCCTTTCTTTCTTCATAGGCCTTGATGCTTCACCGGGAAGCATTTTTGAAATCCCAGGCAGAGTTGGAACGGTGTCATGCCGATCTCAAAAGGCCCATCGAGGAGAGAGATGCCATCAAACTCCTTTATATGCAAAAAGAAGAGGAGATCATGGACCTCCGAGCTGAATTAGCAACAGCTCATAAAAAGCAGACCGATCTCATCGAGCAGGTAATGTAAAGTTTTGGAAGGTTGACATATCAATTTGATATTGGAGACTAACACTTATATCCCGCAGGTTCAGCAGAAGGCCGAAAAGATCGAGCAGTTTCGCGAGGAGGTAGAGATGAAATAGGCAGAGACTTTGGGGTGGAGGTAAAACATGGACCGCCTCACCTCCGAAAAAGATACGGCCCAAGCCCAGTTGTCTTCCATTGAGCGTCAAATCCAAAGCATGAAGGAGGAGAGCTTGGCCCGAGCTAAGAAAATTGAGGAGCTCAAATCTCGGTTGGCCGCTGAGCTTGCAAAAGCCACATCTGAGGCGGAAAAAGTAAAGGCCGAGGCGGAGGCAATCGTGGCCGTCTACCGAGCCGATGCTGAAGCCGCTAACGCTCGAGCAAAGGACATTTCCGATGTTGTTAAGGTTCGATTATCCTGTATTGCTGGTCATGCTAAGTGTCAGTCTTGGAGAGAGACTCCCGAAGAGATTCATGCTCGTAGCTTTGACCTCACAGCCGATATCGAGAATGCGAAAGTGTTAGAGGTCGAAGCCGAAGCTTTGCTCTCTAATGATAGTGAGTCCGGGAGCGCAAGTGGATCCAAGAGCGGAGAAGATGAAGATGAAGCTCCCGAGGAATATTAGGCACTTAGAACTTCTTTTTTTTTGGATTTTTGTGTGAGGCCTTGAGTGGTCTTTGTAAATACTTTTGCATATATGAAAGATCCTTTTTCTTTCCGATTTGTCTCTGATTTCTGTTCCGTGAAAACTTTTTTTTGCTTCCGCCTTATGACAATTCTGGTATACTTCAGGTCTTGTGAGAAATTTGACTCACTTCGTTGCCTTTGTGAAAATTTTGTTGAAATCGGATTGGTATAGTTTCTATAGTCGAGTGAGTATTTAGCTCGAACTCGGAGTGGTAAAACCCCTCGGGTTTTTACTAAGCGAGGACGAGTCCTCGAGCTTAATAATGTAATGGCCCTTAGGCTCTTTAATCGGGCCGATATGGCCTCAAAATAGTGGCTTTTTCCCTTGTTCGGCTTTAAAAGTTTTAATTTGTTATGCCTTAGCATGAGATAAATCTGTGCCCGTTAGGATTCTCGAGAGTTAGAGTTATCAAAAACTTTGTTATGCCTTAGAATAAGTTTGTTCGAGAGTTCGAACAATTTAGTAACCCTTAAGGTTTTCTAGGGTTGATGTTATCGAAACCCTTTGTAATTTTGCCAAGGGTAGCCTTGTTTAACCAGTTTTATGAAAATATTTGAAGGCCTATTTGATTACGGAATTCGGACGTCTCCGAATCGTGTTAGTTTGGTCGTAGCCTTTAACTTGATATTTGCCCATTGGGCTTGTTTATCGATTATACTTCAAACTTGTTCGAAGTATTAGTCCCCGAGTGGGGTGGCCGTGGCCTCTAAAATCGAGGATTGACTTTTAAGGTCTTAAGGTTTCAAAGTTTAACAATTCGAGCATGTCAATTTTTGGACGACAGTCCCCGAGTACGGCGTTAATTGCTCGAGCTTTAGTTGCGATTGGCTCTTGAGCCAGTTTTCCATAAAATATCGTAAGTACGAAATTGCAAAGTAGAAATTCCACCACGGCATGGAACACCTGATAAGGAAAAAAGGTACTTCTTTCAATAGATCATTCATGCGTACATGTTTTGTCATTAGGGCTCGGGCAACCTACATGGGCCCGGTTCATTTGACCGTTTGACCCTTTACAAAATTTTTCTATCGAGACCCTGTTGACACGAAGCATCTTCTTTGAAAACATAACATCTGAGGGTGATGCCCCCCAATATTCGAGGTTAAATGTAAAGAAGCCTCGGATACTGTTGCATTGTCCCCAGGTAGCACATATAATTGTCGCCTCATTAAAAACCTTGCCGGAAAAACACATTTGGGATAAAAACCGTTCTAAGGGAAAAAAGAGTACAACGCGTGCTTCAAAACCTAAGGTCTTCGAGTTGAAGAGCTTCTCGACGTCTTCGATCGAACACCTGCAATAAGTTAGTATCAAATACAAATAAAAAGGGAGAAAGTCATACCTTAGCAATAATATCGTTAAGGAGTGATATGTTCCAATTATTTGGCAATTGTTCGCCCTCCATTGTGCCAAGTTTGTAAGATCCCTTTCCGATGACACCGAGGACCTAATATGGCCCTTTCTAATTTGGGCCGAGCTTCCCTTCGTTCGAGTCTCGAGTATTGAGGGTGACTTTCCTCAAAACTAAGTCCCCTATTTTGAAGTGTCTAAGATTGGCTCTTCGATTATAATATCTTTTGATTCGCTGTTTCTGGGCATCCATTCGAACAAGGGCGGCTTCCCGTTTTTCGTCTAACAATTCGAGGCTTGTGCTCATAGCCTCGTGATTTGATTCTTCCGTTGTGTATCGAAACCTGACGCTTGGTTCCCCGACTTCGACCGGGATCAGAGCTTTGGCGCCATATACTAAGGAGAACAGCGTTGCCCCCGTACTAGATTTTGTCGTTGTCCGATATGCCCAAAGGACTTCGGGCAAAATTTCTCTCCATTTGCCCTTAGCGTCGTTCAACCTTTTCTTTAGGTTTTGAATGATGGTCTTGTTCGTTGATTCGGCCTGTCCGTTCCCACTAGGATGATACGGCGTCGATAATATCCTTTTTTATTTTGTGATCCTCGAGAAACTTTGTTACTTTGCTGCCGATAAATTGTTTTCCATTGTCGCACACGATTTCGGCAAGTATCCCAAATCAACATATGATGTGATCTAGATGAAGTCTATAACTTCTTTTTATCTGACTTTCTCGAAGGCCTGTGCTTCCACCCATTTAGAGAAGTAGTCAGTCATAAACAAAATGAATTTAGCTTTACCTGGAGCCGATAGTAGAGGGTCGACGATATCCATCCCCTATTTCGTGAATGGCCATGGGGATAGGACCGAATGAAGTTGTTCTCCGGGCTAATGGATCATTGGTGCATACCTTTGGCATTTATCACATTTTCGAACAAACTCCTTAGCGTCTTTTTCCATACTATCCCAATAGTATCATGCTCTGCTAATTTTGTGAACTAGTGATTCGGCACCGAAGTGGTTCCCACAGGTACCTTCATGGACTTCTCGTAGAACATAATCGGTGTCCCCTCGTCCCAAACATACTGCTAATGGTCCATCGAACGTCCTTCTATACAATGTTCCATCTTCAGCCAATGTGAATCGAGCAGCTTTTGTTCGTAGGGCCCTCGATTCTTTAGGGTCCGATTGGAGCTTTCCATTTTTCAAGTACTCGATATATTTATTCCTCCAATCCCAAGCTAAGCTTGTGGAGTTTATCTCAGCGTGACCTTCTTCGATCACGGATCTCGAGAGTTGAACGACGGTCCATGAGCTAATTTCGTCCTCCTCGGCTGACGAACCCAAATTTGCAAGAGCATCGGCTTCACTGTTCTGCTCGTGAGGTACGTGCTGCAAGGTCCATTCTTTAAAACGGTGCAAAGTCACCTGTAGCTTGTCCAAATACCTTTGCATTCTATCCTCTCGAACCTCGAAGGTTTTGTCTACTTGGTTTACTACCAGCAAAGAGTCGCACTTGGCTTCAATGACTTCCCCCCCCCCCAAGCTTTTAGCTAGTTCGAGACCTGCAATCATGGCCTCGTACTCGCCTCATTGTTAGTCAACTTAGAAGTTTTGATGGATTGTCTAATAGTATTGCCCGTGGGCGGCTTCAAAATGATGCCTAGCCCGAACCCCTTCACATTCGAAGCGCCGTTTGTGAAAAGGGTCCACACCCCCGATGATGTACCTGATTTTAAAAGAGTTCCTTCTCGACTTCGGGTACGAGGGTTGGCATGAAATCGGCCACGAAGTCTGCTAAAATTTGAGACTTGATGGTCGTTCGGGGTTGATCTCGATTCCCTGATTCGACACCATGAAGCTAAGGAACTTGCCCAAACCAACCCCAAAAATGCATTTCTCGGGGTTAAGCTTCATGTTGTATTTTCTCAGTATCTCGAATGTTTCCTGCAAATGTGTCAAATGGTCCTCTGCACACGGGGATTTAACCAGCATGTCATCAATATATACTTCCATTGACTTACCTATCTGTTCTTCGAACATTTTATTTACTAGGCGTTGGTAGGTAGGTCCTGCGTTTTTTAGCCCGAAGGGCATTACATTATAACAATATGTTCCATACTTGGTGATAAATGAAGTCTTTTCTTGGTCCGTGTTCATTTGAATTTGATTTTACCCGGAATAGGCATCGAGAAAACTAAGGATCTCATGGTCGGTCGTGGCGTCAATCATGCGATCGATGTTAGGCAGTGAAAAAGAATCTTTGGGACATGCCTTGTTTAAATCCTTATAATCTACACACATCCTAAGTTTGTTCCTTTTTTTTAGGAACTACGACTACATTGGCTAACCATTTGGGATATTTCACTTCCCGAATAGACCCTATTTTGAGAAGTTTAGTTACCTCGTCCTTTATGAATGCGTGCTTTACCTCGGACTGGGGCCTTCCCTTTTGTTTCACCGGTCTGAACTTTGGGTCGAGGCTTAGTCGATGTGTTGTTATCTCCGGAGGGATCCCTGTCATGTCTAAGTGGGACCAAGAAAACAATCTATGTTATCAATAAGAAATTGAATAAGCTTTTTCCTGAGTTGGGGGCTAACCCCGTTCCCAGTTATACCTTTCGCTCGGGTAGGTACTCGATCAATATAACCTGTTCCAACTCTTCGACTGTTGATTTGGTGGCGTCGGAATCTTCGGGAACAACAAAAGTTCGAGGGGTCAAAATATCTTCCTCTTCCTCTTCCTCTTCTATTTCCTGCTTCTCCGATTCGGTTGAGGTTGGTGGCGGTGATTTCTATTTGGCTTCATGTTTACCCTTGATGCTTGATCCTTCCGATGTTGATAGCGTCGATAACGGTATTACCTCATCGACCGCGAACATTTCTTTTGTAGCAAGCTGCTCCCCATACACTGTTTTTACCCCGTCCGACGTTGGTAATTTCATCATTTGGTGGAGAGTCGAAGGGACTGGCCTCATGTTGTGGATCCAAGGCCTCCCGAGCAGGGTGTTGTACCTCATGTCGCCCTCGATTACGTGAAACTTGGTATCTTGGATAGTTCCAGCCACGTTCACCGGTAGGATAATCTCTCCTTTAGTCTCTCCTTTAGTTGTTTCACTGGCCATATTGAAACCGTTCAACACCCGAGCTGCGGGCACGATCTGATCTTGTAGGCCGAGCTGCTCCATCACTGTTGATCGGATGATATTTGTCGAGCTACCTGGATCCACTAAAACACACTTAACTTGAACTTTATTTAATAAGATAGAAATTACCAGGGCATCGTTGTGAGGTTGAGAAATTCCTTCTACCTCCTCGTCGTTGAATGATTCGGTGCCTTCTGGCATATAGTCTCGGATCCGTTTCTCCTAGTAATTGATACCTTTGCGCATTTTAACACGGGCCCTTGTGGAATATCGACCCGTCCGACGATCATATGAATTACATGTTGCGGCTCCTCCTGTTCATTTTTTCTGTTGGCGTCCCTTTCCCTGAAATGATTCTTGGCTCGATCACTTAGCAATTCTCGAAGATGGCCCTCATTGAATAACGGGCTACCTCCTCTCTCAATTGCCTGCAATCCTCGATCCTGTGACCATGCGTGCCATGATATTTATACATCAGATTGGGGTTCCTTTGGGAAGGATCAGTTTGTATGGGCCTGGGCCATCTGGTATCTTTGATTCTTCTAATTGCCGATACAATGCCTGACGCATCGACACTAAAATTATATTCCGACAATCGAGGTGCCTATGTAGGATCGGCGTACTTATCAAAAGCACTTTTGCTCATGAGTCCCCGAGAATTCTGTCCTCGATCGCTTCTTTGATCGTTCCGGGCGAAATTGCGTCCTGGACCACTGTTCCTGCGATATGAGGTGTACGATTGATATCGGTCTTTGTTCGATCTTGGCTTCCTGTCGATGTCCCTCTGATTTTTGGCTGCTGGCCTGTTTGGGTGCACTGAACCGGAAGGAGCTCCTAATTGGTCATCCTCGACCCTGATCTTCGATTGGTATCGATTGGGTACATCTGCCCAAGTTACAGCCAGATACTCGATCAAATTTGCTTCATTTGACGTGATGCTATCGAACTTCATTCATTCAATCCCTGAGTGAAAGCTTGAACGGACCAATCATCTGTGACCGGTGCCAACTCCATGCGTTCCATTTGAAATCGGGATACAAACTCCCTCAACATTTCATTATCCCTCTGTCTTACTTTGAAAACGTCCGATTTCCTTGTCGCAACTTTTATGGCTCCGGCATGTGCCTTTACGAAAGAGTCTGCCAACATGGCAAACGAGTCAATGGAATTTGATGGTAGATTGTGGTACCAAATCATTGCTCCCTTCGATAGGGTTTTCCCGAACTTCTTCAATAAAACAGATTCGATCTCATCATCTTCCAAATCGTTACCCTTGATGGCGCATGTGTAGGAGGTGACATGCTCGTTGGGATCGGTGGTCCCATTGTATTTAGGTATCTACGGCATACGAAACTTCTTTGGAATTGGTTTCGGAGCCGCACTCGGAGGGAAATGATTTTGTACAAATTTCTTTGAATCCATCCCTTTCAAGATTGGCGGTGCCCCCGGTATCTGATCAACTCGGGAGTTGTATGTTTCCATTTTTTTTATCATTAGCTTCGATTTTCATCTCTCCTGACTCAATTCTTTTGGTGAGCTCCTCGAGCATTTTCATTATTGCAGGATCGGTCCCCGATTCGTTACCATTCGACCTCTCTAGCACTGGCTCGACGAGTGATTTCTGGCTCGACCCCACTCGGAGCTCTATGTTGAATTTGTAGCTGAGCAATAGCGGCTTGCTGAGCATGTAGCATCTTGAATATCACTTGGAGACTGACTCCTCCATCTCCTCTGCCATGTGTACCTTGGCCACCAGATCGGCCTTCTCTGTGTACACTCCCTTCGGGGTCAGCGCCTAGGTTCGCATTTAAAGCAACGTGCGAACTGACATCGACTGGATTGGCAACCGGTGCTCCCACGAGATTAGCCTGTGGCACCTCGGCTCCTGGAGCAAATACATTGTCGTTTTCCCCGTGAAACCCGAGGCCATTGTCACCATGTGTGGGTGCATTTTGTGAGTTTGACATGTTGTAACCTGAGAGCAAAGATACTTGACAAGAACAAGCGTAAAATAATGTGTGTTATCAGAATCAGCACCGAACAATCACTATTATCCTTAGCCCCACGGTGGGCGCCAAACTATTTACCCTCAAATTCGGATAACAATTAAACTTATATTGTGATTTTAAGGATATCTAATTTCGTCCAATACCAATTGATAAGTAAGAAAATAAATGAATAAATTAGAGAATGAAATAAATCAAACCAGTATGCTAGCCAGATCTCGACCTCGACTCGGGATAGTCTCGAGGTGGAATAGTAGGAACAGTAAATATTAAAGCAACTCTGATGAACAGTAAGTGAAATAGCAGGAAAGTAACGAGTGCATATATTCTTATCAGTGAACAAAGATGATTACAAATGAATGGGATCAATCTTTATATAATAGAGGAGTCCTAAATAAGGTGCACTTTAATTATAGTAGGAAACCATATTAACATCTGATTAACCGTCGTAGATTGATCCGTTCCGAGATTTTCGCCGTGATCTCCGACCGGTTACGGATATCTCGCCTTTTCGTTATTGCATTTCACTCGAAGTCGGTTGTACTTAGTCTCGACTGTTGTTGGCCTCGGTCTCGACGGATACTTCGATCTTTAGACTCGATGCATCTTCGAGCTCTGGACTGATTCATTACGGGATCATCCCCGACGCAACTCCCTTGTCTCGATCAAATAGCAAAATCCGGTAGGTCCGATTTTGACCGTATACACTTATAATTAATAAATGCCAATAAACTTTGATTTTATGTCAATTCTCATAAATATATGGATTTATATCCAGCTTTTATATTCATAATCACACCATTAAATCATATTTATCGGCGGAAGTGAACAACGGATCGAGTTACAGACACTAAATTTTTATTTGATTAAAAAAAATATAAAACAATTTTAGGCAATGAAGTATAAACACATAATTTTACAAAAATTAAATATTTTATTACAAAGATATTCCTCTGGGCCTAAATTGAAAGTGAAACAAAATTTGACTCCTAAACCGATTGGAACTTGTAAATTGGGATCTACATAAATTGAAATTGAGACTCACTACTTAGTAACCTACACAGATTGGGTCTTTAACGGAAATTACTTCCTTAATCTCTCTCTCAAAGTGCCTAATATATTTAAAGAAAAAGAAAAAAGCGGCAATCTAAAATTTAACTTTTATCCTTTATTTGTGGAAATAAAGATAAATGAGGAAGGTTCGCGGGGAGTGATTAACCGACAGATAGCCACGTGTTTAACTTTAATTGGTAGGTTGATGTGTAAAATACTATTGAAGCAAAGAAGAGCATATCAAATCCTCGTCTAACTTGTTCTACTATTGGAGAGAACACTCTAGCTTCTTGTCATCAACCTAAACCAACTCGAACTGAATTTTACTCTACGGTCACGACCCTCAACTATATATAGCCTCTTCACCCTTATCTCTTATTCATAACATCAAAAGCATTCATTAAAAGAAGAAGGAGAATGGGTCGACGTTCAAAGGATTTCAAAAACTTAGCATTCTTGATTTTGCTTCTTTTTGTTTCAGGTGATCATTATCTTCCTCTTCATATTTTACAAGTGTTATTGTTTTTTTAGCTCCTGTTACTTCTTGTTGTTAAACATGCACAAGTTTGTCTTACAATCAAGTCCTAATATTCCATAATATCAAAGTTTTTTTAACACCCGAGCCTGCTAGTGATATTGTCCGTTCTAGGCTTAGGCCCTCACGGATTTAAAACGTGTCACTAGGGTCTAAGGCTTATTAACTTATATACTCAGCTTATTTTGCCGATGTGGGACTCTGTCTAAATTCATAAAATTTTGTTGAAAGCTTGTCCTGTTCACCTGAATGATGGCTTTACAATTACCGAATTAAGGTTACAATTTTTCCTGATATATTTAACTGTAGTTAGGTTGTTGGTATTTCTGATTGCTCTTGTGTTCTAAACTGATTCAAATTTGGATTTCCTTCAAGATAAGTTAAAGTTTACTACATGATGAAGCTGCTGACGATTTTCTCTTTATTTTCTGGAAGAGTTTTGCTTAGAAGTAACACTAGCAGCTGAGAAAAATCAAAAACAGAACCTTGGAACAGTGATTGGAATTGATTTGGGGACAACATATTCTTGTGTGGGTGTATACAAAGGGGAGAATAATGTCGAGATCATAGCGAACGACCAAGGGAATCGAATCACCCCTTCATGGGTTGCATTCACTGATACAGAGAGATTAATTGGAGAAGCTGCAAAGAATCAAGCAGCTCTTAATCCGGAACGTACTATATATGATGTTAAAAGGCTCATTGGAAGAAAGTAAGTCTATAATCACCTTTAATTTTTTTAAAGCTGTGTTTGTTTAAGATTTTTGGAATCTTGATTTGCTTTGTTGTTGTTGTTGTTTGGTAGGTTTGATGATCCAGAAGTTCAAAAAATTATTAAAATGTTGCCTTTTGAAGTTGTGAACAAAGATGGCAAGCCTTATGTACAAGTGAAGATTAAAGATGGTGAAGTTAAAAAGTTTAGTCCAGAAGAAATTAGTGCTATGATCTTGCAAAAAATGAAGGAAACAGCTGAGGCGTATTTAGGGAAGTCGATTAAACACGCTGTCATCACCGTTCCAGGTAAATTTTTCATAAAATAGATACAACTATGATATTAAATCCTCATTGATCATGAAATAGTTGTCGTTTTTTTTCTTTTGGCTGATCGAGTAATTTTGTTTGTATGTAGCTTATTTTAATGATGCGCAAAGGCAAGCAACTAAGGATGCTGGCGCGATAGCAGGGTTGAATGTAGTAAGGATAATAAACGAGCCAACCGCGGCTGCAATAGCCTACGGATTGGACAAGAAAGGGAAAGAGCAGAACATTTTGGTGTATGATCTTGGTGGTGGCACATTTGATGTTAGCATACTTAGCATTGACAATGGTGTTTTTGAGGTACTAGCAACCAATGGTAACACTCACTTAGGAGGAGAAGATTTTGATCACAGACTAATGGACTATTTCATCAAGTTGATTAAAAGGAAATATAGCAAGGATATAAGTAATGACAAGAAAGCTCTAGGAAAACTTAGAAAGGAATGTGAGAGAGCCAAGAGAGCCTTAAGTAACCAGCACCAAGTACGCATTGAAATCGAGTCTCTTTTCGATGGTATTGACTTCTCTGAGCCATTAACAAGGGCGAGATTCGAGGAATTGAACATGGATTTGTTCAAGAAGACAATGAGTCCAGTCAAGAAGGCATTAGAGGATGCAAATTTGAAGAAGACGGATATTGATGAACTCGTGCTCGTTGGTGGGAGTACTAGAATTCCAAAGGTGCAACAGCTATTGAAGGATTTCTTTGATGGGAAAGAACCTAATAAGGGTGTTAATCCGGACGAAGCTGTAGCTTATGGAGCAGCAGTACAAGGAGCAATTCTTGGTGGTGAAGGAGGGGAAGAAACCAAAGGTAACATGATCGTGTTCTTCCCTGATTTAACAAGAGCAAATCTTTTTCTTTTCAATATTCTGATCAAGTCATAATCTGGTTTTGATATTCATTTTTTTCACAGATCTCTTGTTGCTTGATGTGACTCCGTTAAGTCTTGGAATCGAGACAGTTGGTGGGGTTATGACAAAGTTGATTCCAAGAAACAGTAGGATTCCTGTCAAGAAAACTCAAGTTTTCACAACCTATCAAGACCAACAAACATCTGTATCAATTAAGGTAACATAACAACAACTTCAGCAATTCTTTGATGTCAAACAAAATTTTAGTTTGCCATTGTTCTTAGGACATAAGAATTAGTACATAATATTATTTTCTTATGGATATCCTTAGGTATATGAAGGTGAAAGGAGCTTGACAAAGGATTGTCGCGAACTTGGAAGCTTTGACTTGTCTGGTATACCTCCCGCTCCAAGGTATGTTGAACAAAAATTAACTTAAAAGCATGAGAATTGAGAAGTAGCAAAAAGAAAAACAATCTTTGTTATGATTATTGGAATTTATGATTCAAGTTTTAACTTTTCAAAATCTTTTATAGGGGAGTACCACAGATTGAGGTAAGCTTTGAGATTGATGAGAATGGAATTCTACAAGTAACAGCACAAGACAAAGCAGCTAAGAAGTCCAAATCCATTACCATCACTAGCGACAAGTCGCGTCTAAGCCAAGAAGAAATTGATAGAATGTTGAAGGAGGCAGAGGAGTTCGCAGAGGAAGATAGAAAGGTGAGGGAAAAGGTGGATTCTCGTAACAAGCTCGAAACATACGTTTACAACATGAAGAACACGATCAATGACAAGCTCGCGGAGAAGATAGAATCTGATGACAAAGAGAAGATTGAGAGCGCTCTTAAGGAAGCTACGGAGTGGTTGGATGATAACCAAAACGCGGAGAAGGAAGACTATGATGAGAAAATGAAAGAGCTGGAAGATGTATGCAATCCAGTCATAAGGCAGGCCTATGAGAAGAGTGGTGGAAGTTCTGCAAATTCAGCAGATGATGAGGAATCTTACGATGAATTGTAGATTGAAGAGCTAACACATTACTTATTTTTGGATTACTAGATTGTAGAGTGACACTTTCTTCTTTTTTCTTTTCTATTTTTTCTCCCTTTTTTTGATTGTATGGTGGAACTCGTAACTTATTCTGGCCTTTTATTTAACGTTTTACACTATTTTCTTCAGCTGCATTCTTTTCTTTTCGTTTGTTTGAATCCCACAACTGCTTAAGTATTTCTGTGAAACGCCACTTTGAGCTAAATGGAAATCCACTTACTGCTTATATTCTTTCACCAAGTGTAATCTGGAAAATTATATGAATAGCTCAACTGTTTTATATTTGGCTCTTAGAATTTATATTTTCTGCATAGTTTTGACGGCCTAAAGCTACGATGATAAGTTACTGGTCCTATGGAGACATCGATTAGTTCACGAATGATCTATCTTGGCACGGTTTCAACAATAATGCAATAATAGTTACTGGCCAGAGGTTGTGATTCAGTTTAAATTAGCATCACACGAGCGACTCTCGTCGTGCAAAGTTCAAGAAGGTACGATAATGAAGGGGGCAAAAAAGTTCGAGTGCCAGTTTTCTTAATCAATCTGAGTCCCAATCCCAAGATCTTCCCTTCAACAAGTTGAGCAATAGCCAAATATTCTATATCAACTAACTTCAGCCTCTCCTATCTAATTGCCTGAAGTTTAGTTAACCAAAATTAGGAGAAGTAAAATCCGACATTTCTGGTACACACTCAAAAGTCCTTCTAAAGGACTTCAATAAACTATGGGGGTAACAACCATTACCTTAAAAGGAAACTAAAATTGACACTTCCATAGGAAAGGTAAAAAGGAATAGACCTTGACAAAGGTTTTGAATGAAATCAATTTATAAGAGGATGAAGCGATGCAAGGGACAGGTTGTAACATGACAGACCGAGGACGATGTCCCATAAAGTATGTAAAACTAGCTATTTTGGGAACTTTTAGTTGGTTTAACAGAGGCCAAACTAAATTTCCATCAAGTGACCCTTTTTCTTTTAGTTTTAATCAACTCCATCAAGTAGAGATGTGGAGAACAAAAGCTATTCCAAACAGCTGGACAATATTAAGATGCTGGAAGCAGAAATTTTGAAGCTGAAAATAAACTGAAAAAACCAGCAGCTGGGTTTTTGACAAAAAACCTTCAGTGGGAAAAACACACGCCCAATAATATCCACGCCAAAACGACCAGAATTCTGATGTGTCTACCTTTATTATTTCACATCCTATAGGCTACAGACTTTGTTCAGTATAGAAGGTCCAGTACAAAAGTAACAGCTTGAAAATGATTACTTGAGGGGTCGTAAGTGGGATAAGACATGGAATTAAATTTATATGTATGGTTGTAATAGTGAGATTACAATCCCACTATTATAATCACGGAATCATTTAGTCCGCGCACCAAACGACCCCTATAGTATTATATCCCTGCTTCATGTTTTCACAAGGAAATGATAAAAACTAATGCTGTTTCACCAAGATAGCATTGTCCAGAGATTTTCAATTTCAAATAACACGAATTGCAAGTATATCTCAATAACACAAAATCAAAAACGGTCAAGAAACAGAAGTAAAACTTATAGTTCTCTAAAGATCCATAAAGATAAACTTGCCCAGCTTGGAATTTTAAGTTTGAAAAGAAAATGAACAACCAAGTGTTTCCAACATCTGATAATCAAAATTGCAACCACCTAGCCTAAGATAGCAAGGATTTAAGAGAAGCTTGAACTAGGGGGTGCACCACCCAAACCTCCAGAACCACGACCAAATCCAGGTCTTCCACCAGAACCCTGCAAGTACAGCATGATAGTTTAGACATGGAAAAAACAACTCTAATGGAAATTCATCTAAATATATTATCTTAACAATAGACATAATAAATGAATGAACAGTATGTCAAATGAATCAATATTTATTCACTCATCAATTACGTAACAGTAACAGAAGTTGGAACTGAATACCAGTATGATCAGCAAAACAAAACTGCTCAGCCAAAAAATTGCAGAAAACTTTAGTTAAAACCTAATATACTTCTCTGAGCAGGTAACATGCCCATACACAGAAATTCTGCCAAATTTACAGAGATGCAAATACCCAACAATGCAAAATAAAGTAAAACCAAACAAACAATGGAGAAACTTTCTACTCTACTTTTTTTAAATGATAAGCATAGCTATGAAAGACACCTAAAAGTGTAGCATTTGAGAGGAATAACATAGGGACAGGGAAAATGAGGTTGAACAAAAGCAGGGCCACTAAACTCAAGAGAATTCACAGATAATATTGTTACTCTAAAGTTTCAAGTCTGTTTCATTTGGCAACTAAAATAATACATTTAAGGGAACAAGGCCAACCACAAGAAACAACAGTTCAAAAATAACATGGCAACATTGGGAAAAGGATTGTCACTTGGGTAACATTGGCAAAATCAACTTCAATCGTAAGGGAGAAATGGCAATTTCTTAAGAGATCTTTAGTTGAATTCTACTGTGTATTACATAGTGAACCTAAAGAGAAGACTACAACCATACACATTAGCAACCCATTACCTTTACACAGACATAACAAATGAATCCTGATACAATCAACATGAACTAATTGCATTTTCCTCAAAACAACAAGGAAAGAAATTAAAATTTTTGGGATATTTTTGGGATTTAAAATTTTTAAAAAGAAGAGAACAATTACCCTAAAAGCAGGCTGATAGTCAGCTGGAGCTCCACCTTTTTCACCTCCAAACTCACCAGGTGGACCTCTTGGTCCAGCACGATACCCTTCCCTGTCACCGAACCTTGGCCTATCACCCTCGAACCTTGGTGGTCCACTGCATATATCCAATGAATAACACACATACAGTTAATTCTTCGACAAATACACACACAGATTCAAACAACGCAGACAAAATGAATGGATAAATTACCGGGGACGATCGCCAGGAGGTCCACCCATGGGACGACCAAGAGGCTTAGCAGATTTTTTCAAAGTAGCAGGTACAATTTCAGAAGGAAGGTTCAGGTAAGTCCTGAGGAACTCAATACCATCATTTGTAAGGTACCAGTAGTAATGCATCCAAGCGAATGTCTCGCGAACGTACTCCTTAGATTTGAAGCTCTGCATCAGCTTAATCACCTGTAGGTTCGGCACATCGATCAATGGATGCTTCGCTAAGTTATAGTCCTTCTTAGCATAGCATACTCCCTCTGCAAACAACATCAAAAACTTACATCATAAAATGAAACTACTAGAAGGATGTATAGAGATAGAGATACTGACCTTGGAAGAGGTATTTGGAGATCTCTCTACGGTTCTTCTCTGAAATAATCTGTAAAAACAATAGAGAAATGCATTAGAAACTTCGAGAGAAATGAGAGGAATAATGAACTTTGATACCGGAAGAGAAGATACCATGGCTGCTGGAAAAATAAAGCGGATAACTGAGAGAAATCACACTGAAGTCTCGGACGATTGCAGCAGCAAAAGGATTGTCTCAAGAACCCTAGGTAAGCGAGGTTTTATATCTTAGGCTTGGTTTCTTAGTGGGCTTTTCTTGGGCTGGGTAGTGCCCTAGACTCAACGGGCTATGTCAGTGCTGGTATATTTTGGCCCAGTTACTTTTGATCATTAGTGGCGTTTGGATAGAAGAATTGTAAAATTCCAAAAGAAAGTGGAAACTTTTTTTAAAGGCCAAATGCATATACAAACAATTAAATTTGACCTAATTTTTTTATTTTGGCACTTTAACTCAATCTTATTTCATTTTGGTCCTTCAACCCCATTTTTCTTACTCCACTTTGACACAAAAAATTTTCTCCCAACTAAAATGCAGCGCATGCAAATACCCAGCTGCTACCCCGACCCCCACCCCACTTCCCCCCACCCCACAATTTTTTTTTACTTTTTTTGTAATTTCAATTTTTTTTTCGTTTTTTCTGCCCACATCCCGGGGAAAAAATATTTTTTATATATATTTCAAGTAATAACTACGGGTTCAACTAAACTCATAACTTTCGACGCGGAATAAAAATTTGTATGTAAAAATTTATTAAAATTGTAAAAAAAAAAAATAGATATAAACCCATAACCCCCCACCCCACCTTATTGCCCCCCCACCCCCCGCAATTTTTTTGTAATTTCAAATTATTATTTTTTTTTAATTTTTCTGCCCCTCTCCCATGGAAAAAATATTTTTATATATATATTTTCAGTAATAACTACGGGTTCAACTGAATCAATGACTTTCGACGCGGAGTAAAAAATTATGTGTAAAAATTCATTAAAATTATAAAAAAAAAATAGATATAAACTCATGACTTTAAAAATATAATTGGTTCAATGTTAAAAACATTAAAATTGAATCCATAGGATTTAAATTCTGGATCCGCCTCTACGTTGGGAGTATGAAATTTGGCTTAAAAATGGCTCTCACGCGCCTACAAGGGTGAGGCAAATCACACATGGAATTTAGTCAGCTTTTGTGTCAAAGTGGAACAAAAGAAATGGGGTTGGAGGGCCAAAATAGAACAAGGCTGAGTTAAAGTGCCAAAATAAAAAATTGGGTCAAGTTTAATGGGTTGTCTATGTATTTGGCCTTTTTTAAATGAAATGATATTTGAAAATTAGAGTTGTATTGGACATAAATTTTTGTGATCGATTTGAAGTGAAAATTTTAAAAATAGATTTTTGTAGTTTTTTAAATTTTCAAAATTTCGAAATTCAATTTCAAGTGAAATTTGAAATTTTATGGCCTAACATTGATTCCGAAAAAGAAAAAAAAAGCTTTAAAAAAAAAGTAATAAAAAAAAATACGGACAAACGCGCCCTTAGTCATACTATTACTTGGTGAATATAAAAATAGTTTTTTTTGGGCAAGGTCTCTAATTTGTTTTAGGGGTAGTTTAGTTCAAGGACTAGTTATACATGATAATTAATACATGGATTGTTCATATGATATACAATAGTGTATAGATTGTCATGCCGTTGATAGTAATGTCAGGAAAAAAAAGTAACATAAGAATTGTTATAAAATTAGTAAGGACAGTAATATTTATTATGCAAAAATTGCCTATTCTTACAATATTATATGTTATTTTCCATTTATTTCAAATGCACATATACTTTCACAATTTTATTTCGCAAAAAAATATATGTAGATTCCTATAAATTTAGTTGATATTAGCAATTTAGAGTTTAATAGAGTTGATAAACACTATATTGTTTGTGTGCGATATTTTTAACGACTTGTGCGCAAGATATGCTATTTTACCTGCTACAAGGTAAGACGTAAGTCCATTGAATCTTTAAGTATTATATGGATTATTATAACAACAAAAATAATATGAAATATGTATGTAAAATCCTAGAGAATCAAGAAAAAAATTAAAAATAGGAATATTAATCAAATATCCCACACATTAACTAAACAATACTATGGCATAAAAATATATAAAATACAGAATCAATTACATTGTCTTAGCCATCCAAACAAGGAAAAAAAAATATAACTTATTAAAAATTTTATCAAACTGAATATTGTACCTTCCAACCATTAATAAAGGAGAAACTTTTAGCAGTATAACTTAAAAGATTACCTTCCCCTCGTTGTTGAATTTTTTAGGTTAAATACAATTAAACTTTAAAGAATAAAATTTGGAACGAAAGAAATAATTTCTATATATATTGTAACTTCGTCGTAAGTGCTTCCAAACAAGTTTGGAAAATGACTAAATTTGCTTATGAATCATGTGAAATATTACAGTTTGCCCTCTATTAACACTTAGGATCAGCTCTATACATATCGTTACAAAAATAGTAAATTTTTCCTTATTAGCTAACATTTAACTACCAAAGAATAAACTCCACCACTAACGCATAGTTTAAAGGCGAATGACGATTATTTGACATAGTTCGATCGATCCAGGATCAATTGAGATAAATTACATTTGGCGGAATACATAGATGGCTACTTAAATTTGTCCAATATTTTCATCTAGATACCTCAACTGAGATTTGTTCCCATTAGATACTAGGGGTGAGCATAAAACTCGAAAAATCGAATTCCGAACCAAACCGAATTAATTTGGTATTTCGATTCGATTTTTCCGGTATATTTCAGTACAGAAATTGCGGTATTTCGATAGTTCGTTACGGACGGTATTGAGTTTTTGATATTTCGGTATTTCGATATACGGAAATACCAAAATATTTTAGTCCAAGCCCAACTCTATTTTTATTTTCCAGCCCAATAAGCCTAAGCTCACACCCCAAGCCCCCTAATTCCCTAATCCCTTGAAGGCTTAGAGCTCAAGCGGACTTACGGGCAGTCCAATATCTGGCTATTTGCTCTTACCCCCTTTCCCTTTCTATTTTCTAACCTAGAATTCTCTCAAAATTTCCAACATTGTTGTTACTGCTGAAACTGCTCATATCCGTGCCCTTCTTAGAGGCACCTGGTTTACTATTTTGTGTTCCTTGTATTTTATAGGTGGATTGATTCCTTATTATGCAAATACTTACAAGTTACAAGCTAATAGATTGATTTCATAGCCTACACAGTGCACTATGAATTACTAATAGACTATTTTGTTCCAAATTTAGAATTATGTACCATATCCTGAAAGGATAAAAAAAAAAACATGAATAAATGAGGTCTCAAAGCAGCTCTTGATGAAATCAAAGCAAAAGAGAAAATACATATATGTGCACATGCGTGTGTAGAAAGAATACATGCTAGCATCATCTAATCATGAACAAAGAGGTTGAATTCTCAGCAAAAAAGACGTTAGGCATAATCTTGGGAGATTTGAAATACTTTGGTATGATATCGAAACTGTACCAAAGAAAATACTGAATCGTACCGAACTACTTTGGTACGATTTTTGGTATGCACAATTGATTTACCGAAGTACCGAACCGTAGTTATTAAATGCCATACTGAAGTACTGAACGCCCACCCCTATTAGATACTCTAATTTTATTGAATATGTGTCTACTAAATACAATAAGCTGACATGGCAAAAAAATGATTTCTCACTAATTCTAGGCGCGTGAGAAATTCAAAATTCTCATTTTTTCTTTTCTTTTATTTTTGAAAAAAAAAACTAATTTTTTTGAAATCACTGCTCCACCATTGCTTCACCACTGCTCCGCCATAGCCACCACTACAAAAAATTTAGCCACGAATAATATTCGACCATCACAAAAACCCAAACACCACAAACACTTCTAGCCAACATTCTATTTTCAGAAATTCCATAAACACCACTACTCTGTTACCGCTGCCACCAGAAGAAATTCAGCCTTCAATTAATAAAATCCGACCATCACATTACCTCGAGCCATCGTCCATTTTCTTTTTCTCTTTATATCACCACCATGAGCGCACCAACGGATCTCCTCCTTAAATTACTACCAAAATCCTTTGAAGGGAGAAAAAAGAAATGATTTTCTGAAAAACTGAAGAAGAAAGGTAGGACGGGGAGAGGGATTTGGTTCGATCGTAAAAAGGCGTGCCGACAACCATAGGGGGGTTGTCAGGGATTTCTTTTTCTCTTTTAAATAGATTTTTTTTCTTTTTTTGCTAAAAAGTTTTTTTTAAGTTTTATTAAAGTCAAAAGCCATGTGGCTTTTTTCATTTGATAATTTTTGCCACGTCAATGCGTGTGAAATACACGCACCCTATTTTATTTAATGATATTTTTTTGTGTTTAATAGACACTTATTCCAAAAGGTTAAAATATCTAATAGGAACAAGCCTCAGTTGAGGTAGCTAGAGAAAAATAATGGATAAGTTTAAGTAGCCGCCTATGTATTCCGCCATTAAATTTTTAAGAGTTCCGGTGTGGAGCCATCACGTTGATGGAGGCCTTGCAAATGCTACAACTTTTTTGAACCGTCTAAACACCAAACAAAAAATCCTTCATTTCCTATAATTTTGATTGGCCAAGCACTTTGAATCAACATATTCTGTATGCGGGTAAAACCGAGCTCATGATGCACCTGGACTTCCGACAAGATAAGTCAGGCTCGAGATGCGATGGCAAGGGACCAAAATCAAGCCGAAAGTCTGATGTCGTCCAAACTCACACAACAATTATAGGTAGTGAGGCGGTCGAAGCAATAATAAAACCCAACGCAAGTCGGTGTCGAATCCACAAGGAGTTAGAATTGGGATTAGGTATATATTTAGTGTAATTGTAAGATGTGCCTCAATTTATACTTCCATATTCTTGTTTGTTATTTCTATTTCTACTTGAAGCTATTGATTGAAATTGTAAAACTAGAAGACAATATTTTTGGTTTTGGTTATTTTTCAAATGATAAAAGATCTAGGGTCATAACTTTCACCTAGGTGGTTATCTAACGGGCTGTAAACTCTAGGGCAAATATGATTAGTCAGGGTCGTAATATAGCAATCACACGCAATTACCCACTCTATACCTCTCGGTAGTTTGAGTGATTTTGCCCAATTTGGCTTTCTCAAGTCCAAATGGGTATTGCACAAATCAAGTGATATATGCTCAAGTCGGGTCTTACTATCTCTAGATTTGACCCTTTAATTGGGGCTGTCAATTTCTTGAGTTCACCCCAATTTCTTGTTAGCCAAGTTTTCCTAGACTAAGTCTCTATTTCTCAAGCAGAAACTAAGTCAATTAGGCATGAACCAATGTTTGCAACCATTAAATCTTGAATTCAAGCAAGAACTAGTGTCATGTCATTAGTCGTTAACTAAGTACACGTGCGACACTTGACAACTTTCTCACGATCTTGCACAACTTGCTCACGTTCTTGCTATGCCAAGTCAGCCTTACTACACTCAAGATCACTAAGAGAATGGAAGAAAGAACACAAGAGAATTGTTAAAGGAAGCTTTGTACTAGAGAGAACTTGAAATGTTTGCTTGGTGAATTACAAATGAGTGACCCCCTTTATATACTAGTCTCCTAGGAGCTAGTATGTAAATATTAATTGTTACACAAGTCCTTAATATTTATAAGATAAGGCTTTCTCTAGAACTCTCTCCAAACCTAGTAGATTCCAAGGACTTTCCTAGCAAATCTATAGGGATCCAGGGTCTTTCTAAGAAAATGTCCATTATTCTCTAGAATCTTCTCACAAATGCTAGCCTTCCTCCTAAGTAATCTTCCACATGGCATTAATATATGCCGAATGGTGCCTATGTGGCATGATGATGTGGCGGGTCATCACACTCTCCCTCACCTAATGTTTGCGACGTTCGCAGCGCAATACTGCTGCATAAACTCTCGGATCTTATCTTTGAATTGCCATAAGTATTCATATCGTTCCCACGTGGCTTCCTCCGGTGATTGCCCCTTCCAATGGACGAGGAACATAGTGGTGGACTTTTGCCCTTGTTTTCACCTGGCCTGGTAATCCATGATAGCCTCAATCTCCCGATCATGCGAAGCGGTGATAGTTATAGGCGCTCGACTTGATTGGCCCCTACTCGGATCATCCTTGTCTTCATGATATGGCTTAAGCATGCTGGCATGGAAGACAAGATATATCTTAAGATACGATGGCATGTCAAGCTTGTATGAGATCTTGCCTACCTTGACGACGATCTTAAATGGCCCCTCATACTTGTGAATCAGATTCTGATGCATGCCCCGTAGTGCCTTGAACTGTCTTGGGTTAAACTTCACCATGTCCATGTCCCCAACTCTATAGTCCGTGGGACGCCGCTTACGGTCCGCAAACTTCTTCATCTTTTTATCTGCCTTATCCAAATAGGATTTAGCAGTGCCAAGCTGCTCCTCCCATCCTTTGGCCATATGATAAGCCCCCAAACTCTTTCCCTCGAATGTGGCTGGTAACGAATGTGGAGTTTGTGGCTGTTAGCATGCGGCTATCTCAAATGGTGTCCGCCCCGTGGACTCACTCCGCTGCAAGTTATAAGAGAAATTGGGTGATATCTAGGAGCCTTGCCCAATCTTTCTGATGCACGCTTACATAATGCCTCAAGTAGCATTCTAGTAAGGCATTGACCCGTTCTGTTTGTCCATCCATTTGTGGGTGGAAACTAGTGGAAAAGTGCAGCTCCGTGCCAAGTATGTCAAACAACTCTCTCCAAAAGTTCCCAGTGAAGCGGGGGTCTCTATCACTGATAATATGCCCTTGTAAGCCCCAATACTTCACCACGTTCTTAAGGAATAGCTTGGCGGCTTCCTTGGCTGTGCAACCTAGTGAGGCGGGCATGAAGGTCGCATATTTGGAAAATCTATCCACGACTACCATAATAGTACCATAACCGTTAGACTTCGGTAGGCAAGTGATAAAGTCCATAGTCACGCTCTCCCATGGACACTCTGCAACTGGTAGTGGCTCCAAAAGTCCTCCAGGCTGTTGTTGCTCAACCTTGTCCTGCTGACATACAAGACAAGTCTGCACATAACATTCTTTGTCATCTCGCATGCGTGACCAACAGTAAACTGACTCAACAAAGGCCCTAGTGCGACGTTGGCCCTGATGACCAGCCCACATTGTGTCATGACTCTCCCTTATAATCCGTCGTCTAATGTCTCCAAACATAGGCACGTAGACCAGCCGACCCATGGTAAGCAATAGGCCGTCTTCTACCCCAAAACGTCTCGTTTTGCCCTGGTTGGGAAACTCGATAAGCTATTTTGCCGCTAGATCATGTTGCATGCCTTCTTTTATAGCCTCCCGAATGTCCCAACTTACTGAAGTGATGGCAGAAAGTTCGACTTTCCGGCTCGAGGCATCGACTACAACGTTACCTTTGCCTGGCTTGTACTCCAGCACATAATCAAACTCGGCCAAGAAATCCTGCCACCTAGACTGTTTTGGTGTGAAATTCTTCTGCGTCTGACAGTGGCTAGTAGCCACATTGTTGTTCTTGACCACGAACCTCGACCTGAGCAGATAATGTCGCCATGTACAAAGGCAATGCACAATGGCAATCATTTTCTTCTCTTGCACTGTGTAACGCCACTCCATCTCATTCAACTTGCGGCTCTCAAATGCTATAGGATGCTTATCCTGCATCAGGACACCCCCAATGGTGAAGTCTGAGGCATCTGTGTGCACCTCAAATGTCTTGGCAAAGTCAGGTAATGCCAAGACTCGTTCCTCTTTTACAATTGCCTTAAGGTCTTCAAACGCCTTTTGACAGTGCTCCGTCCAGACCCATGGCTTGTTCATCTTCAGCGGCTCACTCAATGGTGCGGCTTTTTCTAAGTAGCCACTGATGAACCGACGATAGTAGTTAACAAGGCCAAGGAAGGATCTCAACTCTGTTACCTTTGTAGGTGCCTCCAACTCCTGAATAGCACATACCGTAGCCTCGTCCATGGCCCAAGAAGTGCACCTTTGATTGTGCGAACTCACATTTCTCCCTCTTGATGTATAGCTTGTTCTCCCGCAAGACTTGGAAAACCTTCCTTAAGTGCTCCATGTGCTCCTCCAAGGTGTTGTTGTAGATGACTATGTCGTCTAGGTAGACTACCACGAACTGATCAAGGTAGGAATGGAAAATCTTGTTCATAAGGGTACAAAATGTGGTCGGTGCATTGGTTAAGCCGAAGGGCATCACCAACCACTCAAAGGCTCCATATCTCCTCACACATGTTGTATTTGGATCATCCCCTTCTGCAATGCGAACCTGGTAGTAACCCTTTCGAAGATCCACCTTGGTAAAGTACTTGGCTTGCCCAAGTCTATCGAAAAAGTCAGCAATGAATGGGATCAGGTACTTATTCTTCACTGTGACCTTATTAAGTGCTCGGTATTCTATGCACAAATGCAACGATCCATCCTTCTTCTTCTGGAAAAATGCTGGTGCGCCAAATGGTGCCTTTGATGGGCGAATGTGACCGGCATCTACCAGCTCTTTCAATTGTTTCCTGAGCTCCTCTAGCTCAGGCGGTGCCATACGATATGGGGCAAATGCGGGTGGCTTAGCCCCTGGCTCCAACTTGATCTTGTGATCCACCTCTCGCCTAGGCGGCAATTGCTTAGGCAACTCGTCGGGCATGACATCTTTGTTTTCCTCAAGAAACTTCTCCAAGCAAGGCGGCAATGTCTCTTGAAAACTCTTGTCTTCCTCCATACTTGTAATGGTTGGCATGAACGTCGGCTCCCCCTTCTTGATCCCCTTGACAACCTGCATAGCTAAGAGTTGTGCTTGGCTCTGTCCGTGTGGCATAGTCACTGTAGGTACCATGTAAGCTCCTTCTCGCTCCATAACCAAGAGATGTTGGAGGTAGGGGTCGATAAAAGTATGACAATGTCTAAAGAACTCTTGCCCCAATATGATGTCAAAGATATCCATAGCGGTTACGGTAAAGTTTGTCATACCTTTCCATGTTCCCAATTTGACACCAACGCCATTAGCTACCCCACTAGAATTTCGTAGCTCGGCATACACAGTTTTGACGCGGGAGTTGGTTGGAGCAAGCTTCAATCCTAGTCTCTTTGCGATAGCCTCGGTCACGAAATTATGAGTTTGCTCCAGTATCTACCATTGCACGAGCGGGCTTGTTGGTGATGGTGAGATCCATGTACTGATTGCCAGTTTCGGTAGGTTGAATAGCTTGCTTCGTGACAGCACTACATAATCCGATCATACCCAACTGTGCGGTTCCCAAACTCTCTCCTTGCGGCTGCTCCTTCCGTTCACGGACCATGGCACTGAGGCTCTTTAGGTCGGAACAATTTCTGAAGCCATGTGGCCCTCTGCATATGTAGCATCCCTTCTTCTCAGCTTGTGCCTTCTTCTCGGCGTAGCCCTGACGGCCACTCGACTTTTTGGAATCTTGAGTCTTGTAGTATTGTTGTTGTATCTCCTTACCTTTGCCACGGTCTCCCCCAACTTTGACATTGTTAACCTTTAATTCTTTGCCTTTTCCTTGGTCGTGTTTGTCATGCTTGGAATCCAACAGTAATTCGGCCTCCACTATGGCTTGGTCTATATCCATGACTTGTCGGTGTTGCAACTCATGTTTAGCCCAATTTTGCAACTCGTCCATGAAGTGGAACAACAAGTCATCATGGGTCAGGTTGGGGATTTGAAGCATAAGGGTAGTGAACTCCTTGACATAGTCACGTATGCTCCCTGTTTTCTTCAACTCCCTAAGCTTGCTCCTTGCCTTGTACAAGACATTGTTTGGAAAGAACTGTCGCTTGAACTCAGCTTTGAACTGGTCCCACGTGCTAATAGTACATAGACCTTTATCCATGTCGGCCATCTTCCTTCTCCACCATAGCATGGCAGTCTCTTAGAGGTACAACACGGCAGTGTTGATCTTCGCCTTGTCGTCCCTCACTTTGCCATGCCTAAAGTAATTCTCGAAGTGCCACTTCTTGTGCATCACGAACACCTTTGAACACCGGGGGTTTGGGAGCCTCGATATTGGTCTACCTCGTTACCACAACATTGTTGGCTGCCTCGGTCATGCCAGCATCGACATGCTTTTCGAGTGACTCCATCTTTGCCATCATAGCATCAATAGTACTCAAAGCCTCCATGAGTATGCACTCTAAGGCAATGATGGTTTGACTTAGTTCCATCTCAGTCTGTGTACGTCCCTCCAAGTCATTTTGGATACTCTCAATATCTTCAAGATTGTGCCCTCAAGAATGCTAAGGGTGCCTTCCATCTTCCACAAGCGTTGGCCAAAGATCTCCACGGTGTCTACCCCTGCGTTCATCTTCATCACCCACTCCTTATCGAGCGAGATATCCGCAAATGTTAATCTGTTATTCCGCACTGTTAGCCTTACCTAGTTGTAGGAACTAGGTGCCATCACGACATGTTCATGGAGGGTGAACTGGGGTCGTGACAAGTTGGTATCAGAGTTCTAGGTTCATAGGAGTCACGGAACACAAGTCGGTTTATTAGAGTCTCGCTGATCGGTACGGAGACGTCTGTACTTATCTACGAGGGGCTATGTAACTGTTTAGGAAAAATCTTCATTTCATTTGAATTCCTCGTCGTGCGATATTTTTGGACATCAATTCTAAACTTCTGACTTCTATTCTCTCACAGATGTGAGGACACGTGCTACTCGAGATGATCAGGCACCGGCGCCCCCTACTGCAGCCGTCAGAGGCCGGGACCGGGGAAGAGGTCAAGGACGCGTACGTGGTGCTGCCGGAGCACCTGCGCGAGCTACCGCCGAGGTACTACCAGCAGATCCAGCTGGAGCCCAGGCACCTGGCACACCTACTACTACCACTACTACTCCAGCGCTCCAGGAGACTTTGGCTCAGTTCATGAGCATGTACACCACCTTGGCTCAGGCAGGGTTGCTTCACATTGCTGCAGCCACATCCCAGGCCGGGGGAGGAGCACAGAATCCCGCCGTCCGTACTCCTGAGCAGCGAGTGCAGGTTGAGCAGGCTCCCGAGATTATTCCGGAATCGCCTGCCACGCCAGTTCAGCCCGAGGATGGGTCAGCTGCTTCAGAGGACGAGCAGCGGAAACTTGAGAGGTTCAAGAAGTATGATCCTCCAGTGTTCAGTGGATTAGCATCAGACGATGCCTTGGGATTTCTAGAGGAGTGTCATCGTATTCTTCGCACTATGGGCATAGTGGAGTCCAGCGGGGTTTCTTTCACTACTTTTCAGCTTCGGGGAGCCGCCTATGATTGGTGGCGGACTTATGAGATAGACAGTCCAGTCGAGGCTGCTACACTGACTTGGACCCAGTTCTCGGATATGTTTATGAGAGAGTTTGTCCCCCAGAGTCTCAGGGATGCATGGCGCGCAGAGTTTGAGCATTTGCGCCAGGGTGCTATTACCGTTTCAGAGTATGCTATCCGTTATACCAGGTTGGCCAGGCATGCACCGGCTTTGGTTGCTACAGTTCGGGAGAGAGTTCACAGGTTCATTGAGGGTCTCATCCCACCCATCAGATCTAGCATGGCTCGAGAGTTGGAGATGGACATTCCTTATCAGCAGGTAGTGAGCATTGCTAGGAGGATTGAGGGTATGCTCACCAGGGAGCGAGGAGAGAGGGAGGCCAAGAGGTCTCGAGAGTCGGATCACTACTCTGGTGCCTGTACCCTATCAGCAGGCCGTTATGGTAGAGGTTATTCGGGTCGCCCCGTACATTCAGCTCTTCCAGCAGCCGGCAGTGCTCCAGCTCCACCTACACCTCAGGAGCCTTACTATGCACCTCCAGTTTCTAGCGCGCCTCCTGCGCGGGGAGCTTCCAGAGGTCAGTCCAGCAGACCTGGCCCTAGTCAGTCACAGGCACCGCATCCTCCCAGAGCTTGTTACGAGTGTGGTGATACACGTTACTTGGTGAGGGATTTCCCTAGACTTGGGAGGAGCGCGCCCCCACAAACTTCTCAGCCAAAGCGTGCTCCTCATGGTTCTCAGGCCATGGTCACAGCTCCAGCTACTACCCCACCTGCCCGCCAGCTAGGGGTGGAGGTCGGGGAGATAGAGGTCGCCCTCGAGAGAGGGGTCGGGCCAGATATTATTGTATTCCTGCTCGCACTAAGGTTGTTGCCTCCGACTACGTCATTACAGGTATTATATTGGTTTGTCACAGAGAGGCATCGGTTCTATTCGATCCGGGCTCTACTTACTCTTATGTGTCTTCTTACTTTGCTCCGTATTTGGGTATGCCTCGGGATTCTTTAAGTGCCCCCATTTATGTTTCTACTCCTGTGGGAGATTCTCTTGTTGTGGACCGCGTTTATCGGTCATGTTTGGTTACTATTCGTGGTTTTGAGACCAGAGCAGATTTATTGTTACTCGGCATGGTGGATTTTGACATTATTCTGGGCATGGACTGGTTATCACCCCATTTTGCTATTCTTGATTGTCACGCCAAGACCGTGACGCTGGCTATGCCAGGTATTCCGCGTGTTGAGTGGAGTGGTACTTTAGATCACACTCCCAATAGAGTTATCTCTTTTCTTAAAGCTCAGCGCATGGTTGAGAAGGGGTGTGCCGCGTATTTGGCTATGTGAGAGATGTTAGTGTTGATACCCCTTCTATTGATTCTGTTCCAGTGGTACGGGATTATCCCGATGTATTTCCAGCTGATCTTCCGGGCATGCCGCCTGATAGAGACATTGATTTTGGCATTGATCTGTTGCCGGGCACTCAGCCCATTTCCATTCCTCTGTATTGTATGGCTCCTCCTGAGTTGAAGGATCAATTGCAGGAATTGCTTGGTAAGGGTTTTATTCGACCTAGTGTTTCACCATGGGGTGCTCCTATTTTGTTTGTGAAGAAAAAGGATGGTTCTATGCGCATGTGTATTGACTACCGTCAGTTGAACAAGGTTACAGAAAAGAACTGTTATCCTTTGCCTCGTATAGATGATCTGTTTGACCAGCTTCAGGGCGCACAGGTGTTTTCTAAGATTGACTTGCGCTCAGGTTACCATCAGTTGAAGATTTGGGAGCCAGATATCCCGAAGACTGCCTTCAGGACTCGTTATGGTCATTACGAGTTCCTTGTTATGTCATTTGGGCTGACCAATGCCCCTGCAGCTTTCATGCATTTGATGCACAGTGTGTTCAGGCCATATCTTGACTCGTTCATGATTGTTTTTATTGATGATATTCTGGTGTATTCCCCGAGTCGGGAAGATCCTGAGTAGCACCTGAGGACCGTGCTACAGACCTTAAGGGCGAAGAAGTTATATGCAAAGTTCTCCAAATGTGAGTTTTGGCTGAGTTCTGTGGCATTCTTAGGCCATGTGATTTCCAGTGAGGGTATTTGGGTGGATCCGAGGAAGGTAGAGGTCGTGCAGAGTTGGCCTAGACCGTCCTCAGCTACAGAGATTCGTAGTTTCCTTGGTTTGGCAGGTTACTACCGTCGTTTCGTGGAGGGATTTTCATCGATTGCTGCCCCTATGACTAGATTGACCCAGAAGGGTACCCCATTTCAGTGGACAGAGGAGTGTGAGGCGAGCTTTCAGAAGCTCAAGACAGTTTTGACTACAGCCCCAATCTTGATGTTGCCTACCGGTTCGGGGTCTTATACTATCTATTGTGACGCCTTGAGAGTTGGCCTTGGAGCAGTGTTGATGCAGGACGGTAGGGTGATTGCCTACGCATCCAAGCAGTTGAAGATACATGAAAAAAATTACCCTGTCCACGACCTTGAGTTAGCTGCCATTGTTCATGCCTTGAAGATCTGGCGTCATTATTTATATGGAGTGCCTTGTGAGATCAATACTGATCATCGGAGTTTGCAGCACTTGCTCAAGCAAAAGGATCTCAATATGCGTCAGAAGAGGTGGTTAGAGCTGCTGAAGGATTATGACATCACTATCCTGTATCACCCGGGCAAGGACAATGTGGTGGCCGATGCCTTGAGTCGCCGGGCAGAGAGTTTGGGGAGTTTGGCATATCTACCAGCTTCAGAAAGGCCTATGGCGATGGATGTTCAGGCCTTAGCCAGCCAATTCGTGAGATTGGATCTCTTAGAGCCCAGTCGGGTTCTAGATTGTGTGGTTTCCCGATCTTCCTTATTTGATCGCATCAGGGAGCAGCAGTATGAGGACCCTCATTTACTTGTCCTGAAGGACAAGGTTCAGCGTGGTGATGCTAGGGATGAGATCATTGGAGATGATGGAGTATTGAGGATGCAGGGCCGGATTTGTGTGCCCAATGTTGATGGTCTTCGAGAGTTGATTCTAGCAGAGGCCCATAGTTCGCGGTATTCCATCCATCCGGGTGCAACGAAGATATATCAGGACCTGAGGTAGCACTACTGATGGAGGCGGATGAAGAAAGATATAGTTAGCTATGTGTCTAGATGCCTCAACTGCCAGCAGGTGAAGTATGAGCACCAGCGCCCGGGTGGGTTGCTCCAGCAGATAGAGATTTCGGAGTGGAAATGGGAGTGCATCACCATGGATTTTGTATCTGGACTTCCATGGACCTTGAAGAAGTTTGATTCCATTTGGATTATTGTGGACCGGCTGACCAAGTCCGCTCATTTTATTCCTATATGTACCACTTATTCATCGGAGCGGTTGGCGGAGATTTATATCCGGGAGAACGTCCGTCTTCATGGTATTCCAATTTCTATCATTTCGGACAGAGGTACTCAGTTTACATCGCGGTTCTGGAGAGCCGTGCAGCAGGAGTTAGGCACTCGGGTGGAGTTGAGCACAGCATTTCGCCCCCAGATGGACGGACAGTCCGAGCGCACTATTCAGATTCTTGAGGATATGCTCCGTGCGTGTGTGATTGAGTTGGAGGGTCTTGGGATCATTTCTTGCCACTGGCGGAGTTTGCTTACAACAATAGTTATCAGTCCAGCATTCAGATGGCGCCGTATGAGGCTTTATATGGCAGGAGGTATAGATCCCCGGTAGGTTGGTTTGAGCCGGGTGAGGCCAGGCTATTGAGCACAGGGTTAGTACGGGATGCATTGGAGAAGGTCAAGACGATTCAGGATAGACTCCGTACAGCCCAGTCCAGATAGAAGAGCTATGCGGATAGGAAGGTTCGTGATGTTTCATATATGGTTGGTGAGCGGGTTCTGCTTCGGGTCTCGCCTATGAAAGGCGTTATGAGGTTTGGGAAGAAAGGAAAGTTGAGTCCGAGATTATTGGCCCTTTTGAGATCTTGAGGCGAGTTGGGGAGGTTGCTTACGAGCTTGCCTTACCTCCCAGTTTGGCCAGAGTTCATCCGGTATTTCATGTTTCGATGCTCCGGAGGTATCACGGTGATCCGTCGCACGTGTTGGATTTCAATTCAGTCCGGTTGGACAAGGATCTATCCTATGTTGAGGAGCCAGTGGCTATATTGGACAGGCAGATCAGGAAGTTGAGGTCCAAAGAACATAGCTTCAGTGAAGGTTTCAGTGGCGGGGTCAACCGGCCGAGGAGGCGAGCTTGGGAGAACCGAGCAGGATATGCGCAGCAGTTACCCTCATCTTTTCACTACTTCAGGTATGTTCTCATTTGCTCGTTTCGAGGACGAACGAGATGTTTAAGTGGTAGGATGAATGTGACGACCGGCCGTCGTCTTAAGAAATTAACGCCTCGATCCCCTATTAACTGCTTCCCCTAATTCATTTTACTGCTATTTTGGTTTGCCGGGACGTTGGTGTGTTGAGTTTCGGAGAAGTTTTTGCGGACACTTAGTCCCTAAATGAGAAGCTTAATGTTGAAAAGTGGTCCCCGTCAGTCGGACAGTGTGGAAGAACGACCTCGGAATGGAAATTCGATGGTTCGTTGAGCTCCGTTAGGTGATTTCGGGGTTTGGGGCGTGTTCGGGAATGTATTTTGGAAGTCCGTAACTCATTTATGGCTTTGAAATGCCGAAGTTTGAATTTTTGAAGTTTCCGGTCCGATAGTGAGTTGTTTTGAATCGAGGTTCGGATTTGGAATTCCAAAATTACAGTAGTTCCGTCATGTCATTTTGATAGTGTGTGCAAAATTTCAAGGTCATCCGTACGAGGTTCGGTTAGGTTTTTGATCGAAAGCGTGTTTTGTAGGAATTTGAAGTTCTTAGGCTTGAATCTTTGGATTAATTTCGGGTTTTTCGGCGTTGTTTTAGGTGTTTTAAGATTGGTACAAGTTCGAATAGGTATTAGGTTGGTATTGGTGCTTTTGATTGAGGTTCTGGGACCTCGGAAATTTCGGGTGTTTAACGGAGGAATTTTGAAGTTATTGAACAGCTGAATGTCCTCTTCTCGTATTTTCGCATACTGCTGGCTTGGGAACCGCAAGATGCGGGGCAGTAAGCGGCTAATGTGACCGCAGAAGCGCTTGTCCCCTTTTCCTCAAGCCGCAGAAGCGGTGCCAATTTCCGCAAAAAGCGGAGCCACAAGAAGGCGGCCCAGCTTAATCGCAGATGGCGCCCTATCCCTTTAATGAAAACCGCAAGAGCGGTGTTATTGGTCCCGCAAGATGCGGTCCTTGTCGCAGAAGCGAAAAACTGTGATATAATAGTAAATAGGTATTGATTCATAAGTTAGATAAAATAATTTGAGCCTCGGTAAGGGCGATTTTCAGAGGGTTTGGAGAAGAGGAGATATTGGTAACGTTTCTTTAAATCCCTTCTAGTTATATTTCATCATTTTGTAGTAAATCCATCATTAAATTCGAATTTTGGGATTAAAATTTGAAGAATTGGTTAAACTTCTTAGACCAAACTATTGGGTTTTGAGTGAGCATTTGAACCTCCGATTTGGGAGATTTTTATATGGTTAGACTCGTGAGAGTACGAGGTCCGAAAATGTGAAAATATTCAGATTGCTGAGGCGTTGCCTGAAGGGCATTTTTGGTCATTTCACACCTAATTCACGCCGTAGCTTTGAATTTAATAGCAAAACCAGGTTGCGATGTTATTTACAAATGTGTAATTTGAATTGAATAACGATTTGGGCCATTTGGAGTCGGTACTCCGTGGCAAGAAGCGTGGGTTTCCTAGTTGACATTGAGTCGGTTCGTGGTAAGTGGGCTTGTCTTAACCTTGTGTGGGGGACCTTTCCCTTAGGACATTATCTTTGAATATTTGAAATGCCTCGTACGTGAGGTGACGAGCCGGCGTATCTTGAGCTAATTTGTTGTAACTCGTTTCTACTTGAAGTAATTTAAATTGAGATTCCTGTTTAACTTGTTCATTTTAGACTGTGAGTTTTATAACGCTGTGGGCTAGCTTAGAGACGCATGTTTAGCTTGACTTACTTGCTTAATTGTTTAGTTGTATTACTTGTTACCTGTGACAGCATTTTAGGGCTACGAATTTACTATTACTTGTCTTGATTTTGCATTTATTCTGAGATTATAAGAAAGTTGTTGTTGTGTGTTTAATTTGGGATACGGGGCATCGGCTTCCCGGGATATTCCCCTGTACTTTGAGATATTCTGGATTGAGGGTGCGGGATACCAAGAGATTTCCTGGACATGTTTTTTCTATATATATTGGGATACCGACGAGATCCCGCTTACTTATTGGGTACAGAGATTCCGACTTTACTTATTGAGGATACCAAAGAGATCCGACGACTTACTTATTAAGGATACCCAAGAGATCCTCGGGATACGAGAGATCCCAGTGTATACCTGAATGAGGATACCCAGAGATCCTCGGGATACCAAGAGATCCCCCGTGCTATTATCCTTGTTGGGGCAGTTTTCCTGTAATTGTTGCCTTTGCTTTTCTTATTACTGTTCTTCCTATTTACCTGGTTTAGATTCTCCGCTGTAGACTTTATTTAAACTGTTTCCGTATCCTCAATTATTTATTATGTTTTATCTCAGTATGGGCCCTGACCTTCCTCAGTTACTACCCAGACCGAGGTTAGGCTTGGCACTTACTGAGTACCGCTGTGGTGTACTCACGCTCTCTCTGCGCATGTTTATTCATGTGCAGATCCAAGGTACTTCCTCCCATGCGTATCATCCTCGTGGTGGGAGAGTTCTAGGCTGAGACTTGAGGTATAATCTGGCTAAAGTCCGCAAGACCAGGAAGTAACTTCACTCTAATTCCGCTTTAGGTAGAATAGTTCCTTTCTTTCCTTATCATTGTTGTTGTAGTTTACATTCTGTGTAAGAGCAGATACTCTTCTATTAGCCTGTGTTTCCTCGTGAGTTTTCCGGTTTTGGGAATTTAGTTGAGACTTCGGCATATTTTTTGAAGTATAGATAGGCCGAGTGGTGAATACAGTTGGATTCCGTATGTTCAGTTTTAATTAATTATTCACGCAAATATTTAATCTGTTATTCCGCACTGTTAGGCTTACCTAGTTTAGGACTAGGTGCCATCACGACATGTCATGGAGGTGAACCTGGGGTCGGTGACACATTCAGAATCAATACGGCCATCAAGCACATCAACACAATATTAAGACCACCTCAGGTCTTGAACAACAAGCGAGTCCTACAAGGTCACTAGAGAATGTTTAAAAGAATGATGTTGAACAGCAAGCCTCGCACAAAGTGAGAGATTTGGAGCAGTCAAATGGGACACAGCTTGCCAGTGCTACATAAACACTAGACCAACCAGGGCTCCCAAAGTGATACTGAGCCAATCTAATCAAGTCAATGCGGTTACCTTTGAGAAATGGAAAAGCACTAGAAGAAGTTCCAAAGAAAAAGAAGAATACAGCTCATACCCTGAAATGAGAATTAGTTCCCCAAAACCAGTTGAGGGGAATGAGAAAAAGATGATAAAGGGCTCGAGCCCAGTAATTGAGACTAGGCCACCAACCTCCGTTTCCCACAACAAAGACTTGCAGAAGCAAAAAAGAATGATGCTAAGTAAGAAATTCCCTTTAGATATTTTGAGCCAAGTGAGTGTGAATTTGCCTTTGGTGGAGAAATTATTTGCAGGAAGTGCCTAAGTATGCAAGGTATCTCAAGAGATATTTGTGGCAAAACAAACGAGACATGCAGAGTTTGAAAGCAGTTGCAACTTACTTGGAGGATGTAGTGCAGAGTTCAGAGTAAACTTCTCCTAAGTTGAAGGATACTGGGGAAGTTTCACACAAATTCTTTATCTCTTGGAAAACAAAGAAGTTGGTAGAGCCCCTATGTGATTAGGGGCTAGTATAAATTTGAATGGCATACTCGACTTTGTTCAAGCACTCGGATTGGGGGTGCTTAGACCACTACTAATACTTACATTGCAGATATGCTCACTAGTCACCTGAAGGAAATATTGACGATGTGTTAGTTCATGGAATAGTTTATTTCTTCCCTGCCGATTTTATTGTTCTTGATTACGAGCCAGATGAGGAGATTCCCCATTATTTTGGGGCGACCATATCTCAGAATACACTGGTGAGGTATTGATATTGATGTGAAGAGCAGGAAAGTTTAAATGAATTTGAGATATAAGGAGGTACTTATAATGTGTTATCAAGGCACTTAGCTCCCTAAGCAATTATGAGGACAATTATGCATGATTACTGATGTGTAGAATCGAAAGGGGATAGAGCAGAGTCCTTAGTGAATTGTAACGTGGATCCATACGAGACAACTGATTTAGAATAGTGTTTCCAGCTGAGCGTGTTAAATTATGAGAAAAGAAGCCAGAGATGAAGAGGAGACCTCCAACGAGCGGCAAAAAGGGCTAGATTCATGACGGAGAAAGAAGAAAGAGAAGCGCCCGCTAGAGCAGAGTAAGCAGAGTCGTGCCGCGACGTTAAATCCAGGCGCTGGTTATAAGAGGCAACGCCAACATGTATATCTTTAGTTATTGATTTTTATTAGTTTATTTTGTTTGTTTTTTGTTTACAAGCGGTAGGGGAAGTCTGAGTACCAAAAGTTGAAACTGAGGAGCATGTTGAAGCTTAAGTGTTGGGGTCGTCCGCAACCCTTAATATTGAAGGAATCATGTCTGAGCTAGGCCACGAGAGGTCTCAGGGAGTATTTCCCTTCAACCCTTGTTTTAAATATTCTCTATGATCATGGCATCGAGGACTATGCATAATATTAAGTGTGGGTGGGGAACTAACTTTCAGACTTTTCCCGACGATGGATCTTTTGGACAATTTTCTTGAGGATAAAAGTCTATTTAAACACCAAAAAGATTTTTTTTTTTTTTTAGGATAGTTTTAGGTAAAGTATCCTTGTTTTTCTTTAAGGGCAACCAAGTTTCTTTTTCCAAGGATGTAGCTTCGAACCGGGCATTTAATTCCTTTTTTTAGGAGTAGTTTTAGGAAGAAACTGAGTTCGTTCTTGATATATCATTTGACATGATTTGAATGCTAGCACATTAAGGCAGTGACATACATTCTATTTTCTCCCGTGTAGCTTGGTTTGAATTGTGAGCCTAAGTAAAGTAAATAGCCCTATTTTGTGACGCCTTTTCTCAGCTTTTTGAGCTTTGTAAGGCTGCATAGTGCAATGTTGCTTAAATTTTCTCATTTAAATTGTGCTTGCCTTGACTTGAGAGTTCCGAACAGAACCGTCTTGATATGAGTCAGTGTGCCAACGTGTGTGTAAGGATTCGTGATTTTCTATGCTATCCTGTGTAGTCTAGAACTTGCCCCCGTGTAATTAATCTGAAGCGAAATTGTAAAGTTGTGCTAATCTAGGAGATGAACGTAGGCATTTGTCTGCTTGATCAATGGATGTGCTTGTCACATAAAAATAATTTTTCGTTGCTAGCCCATTTGGAAGCCTATAGACCTTTTTTTTGGCAACCCAACATTACAAGCCATACCCCCATTTTGTTCTTAATTGATAATTGAAATTGAACCTAGTACCTCTAAAGACACTTAGGTCAGCTAAAAGAAGAGGTGAGATATTGGGGAGTAGTCTTTGAGTGAACCAATGGAAGAGTCGTTGGTGCTCTAAAGTTGGAAATTAAATGTCACTCGCCGAATGACTTTAATTGTATGGAGTGGTGTGGAGAAAAGAAAAGAAAAATGATATGTGAATAATATCATAGAAAAAAATAAACACCTCCAGTCCCTTATGATTTGTGCTAGTGAACAAATAGAGAAGTTGCTTACATGAGGAGGGTATGTTGTACTGTGGCAAGGTTGGTTGGTTGAGAAGAATATGGAGCTTGAAATTGTAAATGTAGTGTATTAAAAGTGCTTAGGAGGGTGAGTCACTATTTCTAAAGTATATCCTACCGTCCCTTAGCCTAACATTAAACCTAAAAGTCCTAAATTGATCCTAGATTTGGCTAGCTAAAATTAGTGGAGATATAAACTACGGAAAGCCTTATGGTAACGAACGGATGCATAAATGAATTTCTTTGTGTTTAGAGTGAGTGAATTTTTGTTCAAATTGTGGTGATTTTTGTCCTTAAATTATATTCAAAGTATATTTGAAATTGTGGACCCATTTTACTCCATTCTTTTTCGTTTGTTGGTGAGGGCACATGATCTCATGATGATTGGTAATGCTTTGTACAACTTTCTTGTTGGGTAAGTGCATGAAATTGAGGGTGTTAGTGGTTGCCAAGTCGATTGTTGAAGGTTGGGCGAGAGAATAGGTTGTTTGGAATTTATTGAATTGAAATAATCTAGCTTGGGTATGCTTAAACGGGAATGAATGTGAAATGTTTGTGTGTTTCATTCAATCCTGTGTTGCCGATATTGATCGTAGTCAAGGGTATAGTGTATGGTTAAAAAAGTTAAGGTGCTCCTCTTAATGAATTGGAACCTTGTAATGTAGTTGGGGGTTTATTAAGATTGGTCCAATTGCTGAGGCAGCACGTTTAAGTGTGGGTTGTTGATGATAGGTGATTAATGGTAAATTAGAACTGATAATTAGGCCCTAAAGAACCATCTTTTGTATAGCTTTTAAACGGTAAAAAGTGATAACAAAATGCTTGATTAGTAACTTTTTTCATGCTTTGCAAGGCTATATCCCAATTAAAGAAGTCTGTGGAGTACTTTTTGGGATCAATTACAAGAGAAAGGGAGCCAATCATATAAACTCCACAAAGGTGCACTAAGCGAAAGGGCAAACCAGAACTAAAGGCCAACTCTGGCCGCTGTCACGGGCTACCGCGGTAAGGACCGCGGCACGAACATCTGCTGCAGATTCTTGAAGGCCAACTCTGGCCGCTTGTCCCTGTGGCGTAACCGCGGTAGGACCGCGGCAAAGACGCGTAAACTTCGGGGTC
>NC_031992.1:7830472-7833489 GCF_001879085.1 Nicotiana attenuata
GATGTAATTCTAGGAATTAAAATCAAGAGGACTCCTCAGGGTCTAGCTTTGTCTCAATCACATTACGTGAAAATGGTACTTGAAAAATTCAAACATTTGGAATTTAGAAGTGCAAGAACTCCAATTGACTTAAATCATCATCTTATAAAGAATAAAGGTGAAAGTACGTCTCAATTGGAGTATGCTCGTGTGTTGGGAAGCTTAATGTACATTATGAACTGTGCACGACCTGATATAGCTTGTGCGATAAGTAAACTTAGTCGATTCACAAGTAATCCCAACAAACATCACTGGGTAGCAATGAAACGAGTTCTGGGATATTTGGAATATACCCAAGACTACGCTTTGCACTACAATAAATATCCTGTGGTTATCGAAGGATATAGTGATGCAAATTGGATAACCGGCTCAACAGAAACAAAGTCCACAAGTGGATATGTTTTTACTGTTGGTGGAGGAGCAGTATCTTGGAAGTCTTCCAAACAAACGTGCATCGCTCGCTCTACAATGGAATCAGAGTTTATAGCTTTGGATAAAGCCAGTGAAGAAGCTGAATGGCTTCGGAATTTTTTAGAAGACAATCCATTCTGGCCAAAACCTTTGGCTCCTATTTGCATACATTGCGATAGTGAGGCTGCAATAGGACGGGCAGGGAGCGTTATGTATAACGGAAAGTCTCGTCATATACGACGAAGACATAACACCGTTAGACAACTACTTTCTAATGGAATTATCACTATTGATTATGTAAGATCAAAGGATAATGTGGCGGATCCGCTTACAAAAGGCTTAACTAGAGAGGGAGTTGAGAAATCATCTAAGGAAATGGGACTATGGCCGAGGACAAGTCAACATGGCGGTAACTCTACCTAGAATTTTGGATGTTCCGAGATCTAGGTTCAAGGAGCTCAAACAAAGTTGTGATTGACCGGTTCAACATTGTCAAAATAAAATCTTTGGTCCATTCTCGTGATGAAGACAATGTTCAGTAACAAGGATAGAACTTTACACGTTCTTTAATGATTACCTAAGTTTGATGTGGTAGTTATCAAATAGTGTCAATCTAAAGAATTACACGTTTAGGAATCACCTATTTAAGTGTAAAGTGGAAGCCGCTTCAATGAGAATTCTGTAAGGCCAATTCTCTACGCACTTATGCGACCAGGCGGTGTTCATGGCTGAAACGAACACAACAATGAGAACTAAAAGACGGTTAAGGGTTGATTGTGTGACATATGGTTGTCTAGGTATACACTAAAGTTCGACGGTTCAAAGATATCAAATCTACCGATTGACCGAGTATATCCGACATATGTTCACTACGGAAAGTTCAAAGGGAAACCTACTTATCTAGATGCAATTAATCCTTACTTGCAAAATCACATAGCTTTCATCTATGATCTTTCTAGATACAGCCATTCCCATTCATGTGGGGGATTGTTGGACTTTAAGCCATTGGGCTTTAAAGTAGAAGAAGTGGGAATTGGAAATGGAGGGAAATAAAATGGAGGGAAATTGAAAATTTGAAGAAGTGAACTTTTGTCTTACACTTTGTACCTCATTGGTGAGGGACAACCACATTTGTGTGCATATATATAGAATCACTTCTTAAAGCTCTTAAAAGGAGTTGAAGAGAATGAACCCTCGCGCCGTCGTCGTCGCTCGTCTCGGCTTTGGCTTTGGCTTTGGCTTTGGATTTGGATTTGGAAATTTATCGATCGATAAGATTATTTTTGGGCAAAAAATTTATTTAATTATTTAATAATTAATTAAATACCAAATCACTGCTGAAAATACGCCAGAATCCAGCTGAAGGTTCAGAAGGCCTCTCTGGCCGCGGTTCTGCCGCGACCGCGGTAGAACCGCGGCAGGCAGGTTCAGAAGGCCCCTCTGACCGCGGTTCTGCCGCGACCGCGGTAGAACCGCGGCAGGCAGCGTATTCTTCTGAAAAGGCACCTTTTCCAGACACCTCTTCTGATAATTGCCTATAAATTCTGAGGCAAGGCTCCATTTTCTATATACGAAAAACACTCCAGAACTTCTTTCTTTCTGAATATACTGCATTCTAATTCGCAGTCTCTCTCTCTCAAATTCGTAAGTATGATTTTGCTCCGTTCTTTAAGTTCGTTGGTATCCTGCAGTTTGTATTGCCACTGTTGCAGGAAGGTTTATTCCGTTTTATCCTGGGAGGATTTAATCCATTACCTTGGCAACGTGTGAGGGGGTTAAAATTCCTTAAGGACACACAAGCAAATTGTGGCCTCGGACTATTCTTAAACTCTACTATTTTTCCAGATTTCTTTAATTCTTCTAACAGTTTTGTTTTTCCTGATTTTGTGTTTTAACACAGTAACGCTCACAAGCTTAAGGAATTTTATACTAACGTTTCTGTGTTGAAACATATATTAAATTGTTATTCATATTTTGTATACTATTTTGGAGACTAAAGCCTTGTTGCTTTCTACTCCAATAATTCTTTTTGTCCGGTTTAAAGTACATAAAAACTTTGCCGGAATAATAAACGTACGGGTTTGAAGTATATAAAAAACTTCACCGTTGTTACGTGTTGTATGTTTGGTTTGATATTCAGTTTGAAGATATCAAAACTTCACTGATTTAACAAAGTTCTGTATTGTTTTCTACTTTACAGAAATATGACGAATGAAAACCAAACTAATGGAAGTGTTGCGGGAACGGGTGCTACTGTTACGAGTGTTGCTGCCTCGTCAAGCCGTTCTACTCCTGCTCATGCCATGGCACCGGCAGAAAAACCCGAAAAGTTTTCCAGTATTGACTTCAAACGCTGGCAAATGAAGATGCTCTTCTATCTTACTACGTTGAGTTTGCAACGTTTCATCAAGGAGGATCCTCCGGTCATGGCTGAAAATACTCCGGATGATGAATGACTTGTTGTAACTGAAGCATGGAAACATTCTGATTTCCTGTGCAAAAATTACATTTTGAGTTGTTTGGAAGATGGCTTGTACAATGTCTATAGTGTCATGGAAACTTCAAAA
>NC_031992.1:7835220-7838523 GCF_001879085.1 Nicotiana attenuata
GTGTACCTCATAGTAAAACACAATCCATTCCTTATGAGAAGTGGAAAGGAAGGAAGCCTAGCTTGAAATACTTCAAAGTGTGGGGGTGTTTAGCTAAGGTACAAGTTCCTAAACCTAAAAGGGTTAAGATAGGTCCAAAAACGGTTGATTGTGTGTTTATTGGATATGTAACCAATAGCAAGGCATATCGGTTTCTGGTTCATAAATCAGAAAATCCAGAGATTCACGTTAATACGATAATAGAATCAGATAATGCTGAATTCTTTGAAACTATTTATCCGTATAAAAAGGAAAGTGAAGTAACCTACCAAAAGTCAAAACGACCTCGGGAGGAAATAATAGATGGTATGCCTAATGAAGAAAATCCGAGAAGAAGTAAACGTCAAAGGACATCTACTTCATTCGGTCCAGATTTTCTGACTTTTCTGTTAGAAAATGAGCCTCGTACCTTCAAGGAAGCAATGCGTTCCTCAGAGGCACAATATTGGAAAGAAGCTGTCAATAGTGAAATAGAATCCATATTGAGCAACCATACTTGGGAATTGGTTGATCTTCCTCCAGGTAACAAAACGTTGGGTTCTAAATGGATTTTCAAGAAGAAAATGAAAGGCGATGGTACTATTGATAAATACAAGGCAAGACTTGTTATCAAAGGATTTAGACAGTGAGAAGGTCTTAACTATTTTGACACATACTCGCCTGTAACAAGAATTACATCCATTCGGATGCTAATAGCGTTAGCCGCCTTGTATGATCTTCAAATCCATCAAATGGATGTAAAAACAGCTTTCTTAAATGGTGATTTAGAGGAAGAAATCTACATGGACCAACCTGAAGGGTTTGTGGTTCCGGGAAAAGAAAAGAAGGTGTGTCGACTTGTTAAGTCTCTTTATGGACTAAAACAAGCACCCAAGCAATGGCATGCGAAATTTGACCAAACAATGTTGTCAAATGCCTTTAAGATTAATGAATGTGATAAATGTGTTTACATTAAGAACGTTCCAAATCATATAGTCATTGTTTGCTTATATGTTGATGATATGCTAATAATGAGCAAAGACATTGCCGACATTCAAGCCACTAAACGCATGCTTGCTAGTAAGTTTGATATGAAAGACTTAGGAGTTACCGATGTAATTCTAGGAATTAAAATCCAGAGGACTCCTCAAGGTCTAGCTTTGTCTCAATCACATTACGTGAAATTGTTACTTGAAAAATTCAAACACTTGGAATTTAGAAGTGCAAGAACTCCAATTGACTTAAATCATCATCTCATAAAGAATAGAGGTGAAAATACGTCTCAATTGGAGTATGCTCGTGCGTTGGGAAGTTTAATGTACATCATGAACTGTACACGACCTGATATAGCTTGTGCGATAAGTAAACTTAGTCGATTCACAAGTAAGTAATCCCAACAAACATCACTGGGTAGCAATGAAACGAGTTCTGGGATATCTGGAATATACCCAAGACTACACTTTGCACTATAATAAATATCCTGCGGTTATCGAAGGATATAGTGATGCAAATTGGATAACCGGCTCAACAGAAACAAAGTCCACAAGTGGATATGTTTTTACTGTTGGTGGAGGAGCAGTATCTTGGACGTCTTCCAAACAAACGTGCATTGCTCGCTCTACAATGGAATCAGAGTTTATAGCTTTGGATAAAGCCGGTGAAGAAGCTGAATGGCTTCGGAATTTTTTCGAAGACATTCCGTTCTGGCCAAAACCTTTGGCTCCTATTTGCATACATTGTGATAGTGAGGCTGCAATAGGACGGGCAGGGAGCGTTATGTTTAACGGAAAGTCTCGTCATATACGACGAAGACATAACACCGTTAGACAACTACTTTCTAGTGAAAGTATCACTATTGATTATGTAAGATCAAAGGATAATGTGGCGGATTTGCTTACAAAAGGCTTAACTAGAGAGGGAGTTGAGAAATCATCTAAGGGAATGGGACTATGGCCTAGGACAAGTCAACATGGCGGTAACTCCACCTAGAATTTTGGATGTTCCGAGATCTAGGTTCAAGGAGCTCAAACAAAGTTGTGATTGAACGGTTCAACAATGTCAAAATAAAATCTTTGGTCCATTCTCGTGATGAAGACAATGTTCAGTAACAAGGATAGAACTTTACACGTTCTTTAATGATTACCTAAGTTTGATGTGGTAGTTATCAAATAGTGTCAATCTAAAGGATTACACGATTAGGAATCACCTATGTAAGTGTGAAGTGGAAGCCGCTTCAATGAGAATTCTTTAAGGCCAATTCTCTACGCACTTATGAGACCAGGCGGTGTTCATGGCTGAAACGAACACAAAAATGAGAACTAAAAGATGGTTAAGGGTTGATTGTGTGACATATGGTTGTCTAGGTATACACTAAAGTTCGACGGTTCAAAGATATCAAATCTACCGATTGACCGAGTATATCCGACATATGTTCACTATGGAAAGTTCAAAGGGAAACCTACTTATCCAGATGCAATTAATCCTTACTTGCAAAATCACATAACTTTCGTCTATGATCTTTCTTGATACAGCCATTCCCATTCATGTGGGGGATTGTTGGACTTTAAGCCATTGGGCTTTAAAGTAGAAGAAGTGTGAATTGGAAATGGAGGGAAATTGAAAATTTGAAGAAGTGAACTTTTGTCTTGCACTTTGTCCCTCATTGGTGAGGGACAACCACATTTGTGTGTTTATATATAGAATCACTTCTTAAAGCTCTTAAAGGGAGTTGAAGAGAATGAACCCTTGCACCGCCGCCGTATCACTGCTGAAAATACGCCAGATTGCGTTGAAGATGACGTCGGGAAAAATAGTGACTCTAAACCAAGTCCTCCATGTTCCAGAAATTCGCAAGAATCTTGTGTCGACTTCACTTCTTGTCAAGAATGGATTCAAATGTATTTTTGTTTCCAATAGTGTTGTACTAAGTAAGAATGATATGTATGTAGGAAAAGTTTACCTGAATGAGGGCCTTTTTAAGCTAAATGTAATAGCAGTTCCTATCAATAAAGTGAATGCTTCTTCTTACTTGCTTGAGTCAAACACTTTATGGCATTCGCGTTTAGGTCACGTAAACTTTAAAACATTGCGAAAGATGATAAATCTAGAAGTATTGCTAAATTTTGATTGCATTAATTCCAAATGTCAGATATGTGTGGAATCAAAGTATGCTAAGCATCCTTATAAGTCCGTTGAAAGGAATTCAAGTCCTTAAGACTTAATTCACTACAGATATTAGCGACATGAAGTCAACACCATCTCGCGGTGGGAAAAAACGTATTTTAT
>NC_031992.1:7838682-7859853 GCF_001879085.1 Nicotiana attenuata
ATATGAATCTCCTTTTGAAGAAGTATGTTTGGAAAATGGCATTATTCACCAAACAACTGCCCCTTACTCTCCACAATCTAACGGAATTGCGGAGAGAAAGAATCGAATGTTGAAAGAGATGATGAATGCGTTGTTGATAAGTTCTGGTTTACCACAGAACTTGTGGGGGGAAGCTATACTTACAGCTAACCGAATAATCAACCGTGTACCTCATAGTAAAACACAGTCCATTCCCTATGAAAAATGGAAAGGAAGGAAGCCCAGCTTGAAATACTTCAAAGTGTGGGGGTGTTTAGCTAAGGTACAAGTTCCTAAACCTAAAAGGGTTAAGATAGGTCCAAAAACGGTTGATTGTGTATTTATTGGATATGTAACCAATAGCAAGGCATATCGTTTTCTGGTTCATAAGTCAGAAAATCCTGAGATTCACGTTAATACGATAATAGAATCAGATAATGCTGAATTCTTTGAAACTATTTATCCGTATAAAAAGGAAAGTGAAGTGACCTACCAAAAGTCAAAACGACCTCGGGAGGAAATAACAGATGGTATGCCTAATGAGGAAAATCCGAGAAGAAGTAAACGTCAACGGACATCTACTTCATTCGGTCCAGATTTTCTGACTTTCCTACTAGAAAATGAGCCTTGTACCTTCAAGGAAGCAATGTCTTCCTCAGAAGCACAATATTGGAAAGAAGCTGTCAATAGTGAAATAGAATCCATGTTGAGCAACCATACCTGGGAATTGGTTGATCTTCCTCCAGGTAACAAAACATTGGGTTCTAAATGGATTTTCAAGAAGAAAATGAAAGATGATGGTACTATTGACAAATACAAGGCAAGACTTGTTGTCAAAGGATTTAGACAGCGAGAAGGTCTTGACTATTTTGACACATACTCGTCGGTAACAAGAATTACATCCATTCGGATGTTAATAGCGTTAGCCGCCTTGTATGGTCTTCAAATCCATCAAATGGATGTAAAAACAGCCTTCTTAAATGGTGATCTAGAGGAAGAAATTTACATGAACCAGCCCGAAGGGTTTGTGGTTTCGAGAAAAGAAAAGAAGGTGTGTCGACTTGTTAAGTCCCTTTATGGACTAAAACAAGCACCCAAGCAATGGCATGCGAAATTTGACCAAACAATGTTGTCAAATGGCTCTTTCTGATTATGTCTGGCCCTTCCTGGATCTTGATCACAGTATATTGTCGAATGGCTTTAAGATTAATGAATGTGATAAATGTGTTTACATTAAGAACGTTCCAAATCATATAGTCATTGTTTGCTTATATGTTGATGATATGCTAATAATGAGCAAAGACATTGCCGACATTCAAGCTACTAAGCGCATGCTTGCTAGTAAGTTTGATATGAAAGACTTAGGAGTTGCCGATGTAATTCTAGGAATTAAAATCCAGAGGACTCCTCAGGGTCTAGCTTTGTCTCAATCACATTACGTGAAAATGGTACTTGAAAAATTCAAACACTTGGAATTTAGAAGTGCAAGAAATCCAATTGACTTAAATCACCATCTTATAAAGAATAAAGGTGAAAGTACGTCTCAATTGGAGTATGCTCGTGTGTTGGGAAGCTTAATGTACATCATGAACTGTACACGACCTGATATAGCTTGTGCAATAAGTAAACTTAGTCGATTCACAAGTAATCCAAACAAACATCACTGGGTGGCAATGAAACGAGTTCTGGGATATTTGGAATATACCCAAGACTACGCTTTGCACTACAATAAATATCATGCGGTTATCGAAGGACATAGTGATGCAAATTGGATAACCGGCTCAACAGAAACAAAGTCCACAAGTGGATATGTTTTTACTGTTGGTGGAGGAGCAGTATCTTGGAAGTCTTCCAAACAAACGTGCATCGCTCGCTCTACAATGGAATCAGAGTTTATAGCTTTGGATAAAGCCGGTGAAGAAGCTGAATGGCTTCGAAATTTCTTAGAAGACATTCCGTTCTGGCCAAAACCTTTGGCTCCTATTTGCATACATTGCGATAGTGAGGCTGCAATAGGACGGGCAGGGAACGTTATGTATAACGGAAAGTCTCGTCATATACGACGAAGACATAACACCGTTAGACAACTACTTTCTAGTGGAATTATCACTATTGATTATGTAAGATCAAAGGATAATGTGGCGGATCCGCTTACAAAAGGCTTAACTAGAGAGGGAGTTGAGAAATCATCTAAGGGAATGGGACTATGGCCGAGGACAAGTCAACATGGCGGTAACTCTACCTAGAATTTTGGATGTTCCAAGATTTAGGTTCAAGGAGCTCAAACAAAGTTGTGATTGATCGGTTCAACATTGTCAAAGTAAAATCTTTGGTCCCTTCTCGTGATGAAGACAATGTTCAGTAACAAGGATAGAACTTTACACGTTCTTTAATGATTACCTAAGTTTGATGTGGTACTTATCAAATAGTGTCAATCTAAAGGATTACACGTTTAGGAATCACCTATGTAAGTGTGAAGTGGAATCCGCTTCAATGAGAATTCTGTAAGGCCAATTCTCTACGCACTTATGAAACCAGGTGGTGTTCATGGCTGAAACGAACACAACAATGAGAACCAAAAGACGGTTAAGGATTGGTTGTGTGACAAATGGTTGTCTAGGTATACACTAAAGTTCGACGGTTCAAAGATATCAAATCTACCGATTGACCGAGTATATCCGACATATGTTCACTACGGAAAGTTCAAAGGGAAACCTACTTATCCAGATGCAATTAATCCTTACTTGCAAATCACATAGCTTTCATCTATGATCATTCTTGTTACAGCCATTCCCATTCATGTGGGGGATTGTTGGACTTTAAAGCATTGGGCTTCAAAGACTTTAAGCATTGGGTTTTAAAGTCTAAGAGTGTGAATTGGAAATGGTGGGAAATAAAATGGAGGGAAATGAAAATTTGAATGAAGTGAGCTTTTGTCTTGAACTTTGTCCCTCATTGGTGAAGGACAACTACATTTGTGTGTATATATATAGAATCACTTCTTAAAACTCTTAAAAGGAGTTGAAGAGAATGAACCCTCGCGCCGTCGTCGTCGATCGCTCGGCTCGGCTTCGGATTTGGATTTGGATTTGGATTTGGATTTGTCAAATGATCGATCGATAAGATTATTTTTGGACAAAATTTATTTAATTAATTACTTAATAATTAATTAAATGTCAGTTAGTTAGACGCTGTCCGGGCGTGACCGCGGTAGGACCGCGCCAGAACACTGCTGCAGATTCAGAAGGCCATTCTGGCCGCGGTCCTAGCGTAACCGCGGCAGGACGCGTAAACTTCTGAACAGACACCTTTTCCAGAACAAACATCACACCTCTTCCAATAATTGCCTATAAATTCTGAGGCATGGCTTCGTTTTTAACACACTGAAAAAATTACAAAACTTTCTTTTTTCTGAAAATACTGCATTCTAATTCGCAGTCTCTCTCTCTCAAATTTGTAAGTGTGATTTTGCTCCGTTTTTTGAGTTCGTTGGTATCCTGCAGTTTGTATTGCCACTGTTGCAGGAAGGTTTATTCCGTTTCATCCTGGGAGGATTTAATCCATTACCTTGGCAACGTGTGAGGGGGTTAAAATTCTTTAAGGACGCACAAGCAAATTGTGGACTCGGAATATTTCTTTTTCTTTACTGTTTTCCAGTTTCTTTTATTCTTCTAACAGGTTTTTGATTTTGTGTTTTAACATAGTAGCGGATTACAGATGATGATTTAAGAAATCAGGTTCTGAAGTCATTTTCTCCCATATAGTTGATAAGCCGTCATTGGCATCAGGGAGAATAAAATACATGCAAAAGCGACGATTGTCATTGCCATATTTATAAGGAAGTCCCAACACTTTAAAGCCATCATAGGCTGCTGCTACTGTGGACAATCTATTCTTAGTCATAAAGGGTGCTTTAATAGATGTTCCATTGAGGAGATAGAACTCATAGTCTTTTGTTTCTGAAGCGTTGAACTTCTTTACCCATTCTCCTTTGAAATATAGTGCATTGGCCAATATGAGCCTAGTCATGTTGTGTACTGCACCAGGAGGAAGAATCTCTTTGATGAGACCATTAGTTTTCTCTTCAGCCCACTTATTGACTTCTTTGGCAACTTCATCAGGCTTAAATTATAAGTTAAAACAAACAGGGAACATAACATCAGACCAGGCTACTAGACGGATATAGGTGATATTCAAAAAAAAAAAAAAAGTTGCTTTATGTTGGTTAGTATCTTAAACTCCAGCCGTTCCCGATTTGAACCTTTTCGCTTTTCGAGTTTCAAACTATGTAAATTTTGATCAACATTTTGAAATGCATTTTTTCATCTTATGTATGAAAAAATTTACAACTTTGAATATCTAACTTTTAACTTTAAAATATTGAGTTAATCTAATCCAATATAGCTTTAAAGATTAGTCAAAGTGACTTTTGAAAAGCGAAAAGCTCCACAAATGGAGCAGAGTGAGTAGCATTATGTTGGAAAAGCACAATAAAGAAAGTCCATTATTCAGATGGACACTAAATTATATACCAAAGTCATTTTTCTTCCGTTTGTAACAACAAAGTCACTTAACTATGCTAATAGCACTCAGAAGTCACTTAACTAAATATCTCAAATTTTTGATCGCCAAAAAATACCTATTTTAGCCTCTAAATTATCAACTTTTACCTTCTTCTTTTTTTAGCTTTTTAATATAAGAATTTTTCTCTTTTTAATTTATATTATGGACTTACCTTAGAAAAAAAAATTTATTTATAAATTAAAAAATTAAAATATTATTTAAGCATATATAATATTAGAATAATAAAATATTGAGCATAGTAGAAAGTTAACTAAAATTTGTTCGTAACAATAATTTTGATATTAACAAAAAAAAAACCAAAAAATTATTTACAATTGAGAATGAAAGAAAATAAAAATTTTAAAATATACGTACTATAGAAAATAATTATTTAACATAAAGGTATCTTTGTAATAGACATTACATATTCTTGAATATTATGCTCAATTATATTATTATTTCGACATTATATATGCGAGAAAAATATTTTTTTTATATATTATATTTAAATAAAATATTTTTGTTCTATAGGTAAGTCCATAATGTTCATTAAAAGGAGAAAAATTCATAATATTAAAAAAGTACAAAAACCAAAAGATTAAAAACCAATAAATATATCTATGTTCTTACTAATTTGAAAAGATTTAGCATGCCTCATAAATACTTTGTTAGCATATACTATATGCAAAATGGTTTATCATCTTTGGGATTTTTATAGCCAGCCAGATTCAATATTAATTTTTTCTAGCCGGTATACATAAATTATTACTCCCTCCGTTTCATATTAAATGAGTTACTTTACTTTTTAATCTGTTCCAAAATAAATGACACATTTCTAAATTTGGAAATAATTCAACTTTAAACTCCTCATTTTACCCATTTTACCCTTAATGAGAAGCTTTTATAATTACACAAAAGTCATGGCCCCACAAAGCCTTACCCCTTAAGCTTTTAAGACCACAAATTTAAAAAGTCTTTCTTTTTTTCCTTAAACTCCGTGCCGAGTCAAACTACCTCGTTTAATTTGAAACGGAGGGAGTATATATTTACTATACAAAAATTATACATATCTATTTGGGTTAATTCTCCTTTATCGGTTATCTTTAAACTAAAATCTTTATTAACGAGTGAACGGCTAAGACTAACCTTGTTCTGAAAATCAACATAAGCCGAAGCAGCCTTGTAAACATTGTCCATAATCTGTTTGAAAGAATGCTTGAAAGACAGAGTTCGATCAACCCAAGCCCCATTAGCAACGGACAAACGAGGACCTCCCCTTGGGCTGCCATCGACTAAGACATTAGCAACGAGCCAAGAAGAAAGAGAATTGACTTCTTCAATGGAGTTGAGGTTGAAAAAAGACAACAGTTGTTCCATCGTCTGGCCTTTGGAGCCAGTAGGAATGAGACCAAGAACTATTTGAATTGAGAGTGGTGAAAATACCATGTTAGAATCAATGCCTTTAAATTCGCTGCTGAATACATGCTTCGCGAGCATCAAAGGAATATCGCTCTGCTTTTTAACCGATTCCCGGAGACTCATATTGCTAAAATATTGACAGAAATCCATATTGCAGATTGGAGATGATTAAAATTCTGATGAGTGAAATTAAACTAGAGAAGAGAGTTGAGACTCCTTATATAGAGGTTAGGGTTTGTGTTAATCCCGTTTCGAAGGAAAAGTAATACTGTAGTACGCTAATTATAGTACCATAATTACGCTTGCTTAACTACTCTAATTAAAAAGGTTAGGACTTAATTGCGTTTACCAGACGCAGGCTCGATTACTGCCTCTGATTTTCCGATTTGCTTAGTCATTCTCATCTTTATTTATTGTTTATTCATGAAAATATATTTTCCATGATTCTAATTGTTAGGGTAAGTTTCACAGATGGTTATAATTATGACTTCTTTTTACTAAAATCATATAATATTTGTTTTCTTACATAAAAATCATAAAGCTCTGACACTCATACAAAAATAACACCAATTTTTTGGTATATTTTTATTTTCAGCCTAATAGATAATAACCCAATTAAAATAGGAGAAATATATTTTTTAGCCGCTCTAAAAATAATAGCCGATACTATATATATATATATATATATATATATATATATATATGTGTGTGTGTGTGTGTGTGTGTGTGTGTGTGTGTTATACATATTTTATATTTTTTTAGACTAACGAATGCAATTATCAGCGGACCGATTAATTTTGTATTTTTTCCTTAAAATAGGAATGACCCAACCAGACTCAATATCCATATACATAAATTAGATAATACCAAAAGTGAAGTAAATTGAAGAAAATTATAGTTGAAAGTGTTGCTAATGCGGTCATTAGTTGCTTTCTAAATATGAAACCAGGGGCAGCTCGACATAATATGGGGCCTAAGGCGAAAATAAAAAGTGAGGTCTTAAATTTTTTTTAATTGTTATTTACTCTTAAAATTTATACTAAAGAAGTTATAATGAGTTTTAATTATTGCCAATGTCTAACCTATTTGTTTAATCTTTCTTGTGTTTTATCATATTGAACTTTATTGATTTAGTTTTTCAAAAAAAATTCAACTGAGGCAACTCATATAGAAATTATTAATGGTAATTGAATTAACACCTTTTACCTGATTGAGTTTGTCAATTAGAGTATTCTTCAACTTATACAATTTCTCTTAGCATTTTTAGTTTTAAATATAAGTTGAAACAAATAATACTGTAATTATAACTACTATGTTTCAAGAGTCATTCAATGTTAAGGACGAATTTTAATAGTTACTTATTAAAGTAGCTTGAAAAATATCTACAAAGGCACTCAAAGAATTAAGAAAAATTATTCTAAACTAACATTTGTAAGGCGATCGATTTAAGTTGGGACGAATTAAAGACGGGAAATAACTAGCAACTACAATTTAAGAGTTGTAAAACTTTTACCTATAACTATTTGAACCAAATGATTTAAAAATTCTATCAATAGTGCATAATTATTAAATATTATATATATAATTTATAGATTTTAGGGGTAAAAATAGCACGGGCTAGCCAGTTTTCGGACTGGTCATTCAAAAATAGCCAGCGTTTGCAAAGTCATTGAAAAATAGCCACTATTTTGCTGCAACAGGGACCGGTCCAACATAATATACTGGAGATCGGTGCACCTGTGTATGAACTTCCAGCATATTATGCTGGAACTCCAACACGCGGAAAGTTCCAGCATAATATAGTGGAGATTGGAGCACCTGTGTATGAACTTCCAGCATATTATACTGGACCAGTATATTATACTGGAACTCCAGTATATTATGCTGGAGTTCCAATATACTTACGCTGGAACTCCATTATAATATGCTGGAATTCCAGTATACTTATGCTGGAACTCCATTATAATATACTGGAGTTCCAGTATACTTATGCTGGAACTCCAGTATATTATGCTGGAGTATTTTCCGGATTTTGAACAGTATTTTCGTTCAGATTTATCTTTACATGAAAAGTGGTTAAATTTATATTACTTTTGAAATTGTGCTATTTTTGAATGACCACTTATAAATCTGACTATTTTTGAATTTCTCCCATTTTAGGGGCCTAAGCCGGCCCCGTATGAAACAAAGATAACGGTGGTATATATTCGCACAGTAAGATTTGATGATTATTCCATGCAATAAACTTTGCAATTTTCACCGAAAACAGGCTTTAACTCCAAGTTTTAACGCCAGTTCCAACATTGAAGCCTTTACAGGCTTCTGAAATGATAATTCATGCGAAAAAAGAGTCATCCCTTGAATGATTACTACAAAATGAGATGTAATAACACCAAACTTGAATTGCCTCAGTGGGTGACACATTTCAAAAAGATGCCTATAGACTCTAAAGAACATCTTTTAAATATTAAAATTTTGGTGTTCGTTTTACATGGTTCACTAAAACACTTACTATTAATTATTTTACAATTGTTCTTTTATTCAAAGTGGAAAGCAAAAGGTACATTTTTTTCTTTAGTAGTTTATGGTATTGAGCCGTGGAATCCACACAATTCACGCAGGAACTTCATTAATAGCAAGGACAAATACTAGAAGATTTATAAACAACAAGGTTATGAATGAACCTAATAGTATAACGGAAGATAAAATTGAGTGAGTAATTTCATATGGTAGAAGGGTAGACTTAGAGGGTGTTTGGCTAAGCTTATAAGCTGGTCAAACTGGCTTATAAGCACTTTTTGGCTTATCTACGCGTTTAGTAAAATTAAAAGTGAAACAAAGTCTTCTCTAATCAGAATCTTCTCTAATCAGAAAGAGAAACAAAGTCTACCTCCTTTCTTGCCGTCCTTCCCTTATTAATCATAGCAGCAGTTGCAGCTGCAGCTTCCGTTCCCTCTTCATTTACCTCAATAAAGGACTTGTGGAAAACTTTATCAACAAACAAGTCTTGATCGTAATCCACCATTTCAGTGAGACCACTAATAAAAGGTGCTGTAACACCAACTCCTTTTAGAACCTCTGAAGCTTCAATCCCAAAACATATCTTGAACTTAGGGACAAGAAATTTGCCCACTTTAACTCTGTCTAATGGAATATGTTGATTTAAGAATCCAGGTTCCGAACTAATTTTGTCCAGTAAAGCTGGTAATCCATCGCGGGCATTTGGAAGAAATAAATACATACTGAAACATCGCTTTCGATCATAGCCTTGTTCATAAGGAAGCTTTAATACTTTAAAACCATCAAAGTATTGCTTCTTTTGGCTGGTCATGAAGGGCGCTTGAACAGATCCTTCGTTGAGGAGATGGAACTCATCGTCTTTTGTATCTGAAGCATTGAACTTCTCATACCATGCTCCTTTGAAATATAATGCATTGGCCAAGATGAGCGATGTTCTGTAGTCGACTGCACCGGGAGGAAGAATCTCTTTGATGAGACAATTTGTTTTCTCTTCAGTCCACTTATTGACTTCAGCACGAGCCTCATCAGCCTTGATAAAAAATTAGAACAAACAGCGAATATAAATCAGCAAGCTACTACCTACTAGCAGATATAGTTTACATTAAAAGACAAAAAAATATGCTTTATACTGCATACTAGATTCGCCAACTCAATTTATGAACTAGTATGTAACATCTTTTCTTGATCTTCCTATCATCAGTGGCGGACCAAAGATTTTATATAAGTAGGTTCAGATTGATATGATGATAGGCGAAAATAAAATCAACATTAGGCATAGAAAGCAAGATTTGCTAGCTACTCTATTTTTAATGTCAAGCGGATCGGATTCAATTGTTATTATATATAAAAGTTTCTTCTGTTTTAGATGATATTTATATCTACATACCCTACAATTTTGCGACGAAGCGAGTTTATATGAAGCCTCTTGACACCGTGTAGGTCCGCCCCTACCTATCCATTGATGAATGTCTAAAGTCTAATATAAGCAAGGGCCGCGTCTGTATCTAAATAAGATTCCCGTATATTACTTACTAATTTGAAAAGATTCTGTCAACAAACATGCTGATCAGCATTTTTTTCAGCATCAAAATTTTGCTCTAAACATTACATCCCGTGGCGAAGCCAGGAATTTCCTCGAGGATGTTCAAACTTGAAAGAAGTGGAAAAAAATTCCGACAAAGGGCGTTCAATATATGTTATATACCTCTAAAACCTAATATTTTACCTAATATATGCAGTGTAATTTTTCGATCAATTGACCACCCTTTAAGACATGTAGCTTCGCCCCTGATTACATCGCGTTAAATCCGTACCTCTATGATAAAAAGGGAAAAGTTAAGGTAATCTGAAATCTTAATATTCGAAAGGCAAATTCTTTTGTGATGTACTTATCTAAAGTTAAGATGTTAAAAATAGATGATTTGATTATCAGCGCAGGACTAACCTTGTGCAGAAAATCAACAGAACTGTAACCAGCCTTATAAACATTGTCCATAATCTGTTTGAAAGAAGGCTTAAAAGAGAGAGTTTTGTCAATCCAAACGCCATGAGCAACGGACAAACGAGGACCTCCATAGGGGCTGCCATCGGCAAAGATATCAGTGATGACCCGAGAAGAAACATAGTTAAGTTCTTCAATGGAGTTGAACTTGAGAAAAGACAACAGTTGGTCCAATGAACGACCTTTTGAGCCAGCAGCAATCATACCAAGAACTTTTTGAATAGAGAGTGGGGATAATACCATGTTGGCATTGGGCTGACGAAGTTTGCTGAAGAAGACATGTTTTGCAAGCATCAAAGAAACATCCGTTTGCTTTAAGATTGATCTATAGAAATCCATATTGTCAAAAATACTATATTCTTGGTGAGTAAAAACTTGGAGATGCTCGGGTTTTTCTTTTTTATGTCTTTTGAGATAATCGGATTCTTGACATACAAGTTGCTAGCCTACTTTAATTAGGTTTGTGTTAATAGTGTTCGATCATAATTAGATTTTTTTTTTATCCTTTTCTTGGAGGAAAAGTAACTCAATTGTACATTACCTTATATATGAGTAGTTAGCCATAAAAATTAGGGAACCTTTATATATATATTACTAATAAAATAAAGTTAATAAAAAGAAAACAAAAAGGTTGTGGTACAATACAATATTTCATTACGCTAATATAAAGCACAAATAAAATTATATAAGATGCCAGAGATATATGAATTAAGGTTTCATCATAAGGGTACAACAACAACAACAATGACAAAAAAAAAAAGTGTAATCCTACAAGTGAGGTCTGGGAGGATCCTACCTTCAAGAAGGCAGAGGCTGTTTCCGGAAGATACGTAGCACCACTCAACTTAGTCCTAACAGATGATAAATATACAATTCTCTGCAAATATAACACTCCTCTCACAATGCTAATATAAAGCTTTCTATCGTCCATGCTATAATTTGAATTCAGACATTCACCTAGGTTAACCAGCTAGAGGATTCATTACACTGCCAATGAATAACACCGCACCAGTAGATTCGTCTCTTATAAGGAATAGGAATGGATGGTCCGCAACAAAATCCATTTCCTTCTCAATAATCAAGGACATGGTCATTATTACAGTAGCGGTAACAGCTGCAGCTTCGGTTCCTTCCTCATTTACCTCAATGAAAGACTTGTGAAAAACCTGTGAAACAGACAGGTTCTGAGGCATAGGAGAATCAACCATCTCAGTGAGGCCACCACCACAAAAAGGCAACGTGAGGCCGAGTCCCTTTAGAATGTTGGAAGCTTCAAATCCAAAAGTTATTTTGAATTTAGGGATAAGAAAGTTGCGCGCTCGAACTTTTCCATATGGAACATGGTTATTTAAAAATCCAGGTTCTAAGCTGATTTTTTCCAATAAAGAAGGTAATCCATCATGGGCATCTGGGAGAATGAAATACATGAAGAAGCGACGCGTGTCTGTGCCTTGTTTATAAGGAAGCCTTAATACTTTAAAGCCATCAAACGCTGCTATGTACTGCTTCTTCTTGGTAGTCATAAATGGTGCTCGAATAGACCCTCCATTGAGGAGATGGAATTCATGGTCTTTCGTCTCTGAAGCAGTGAACTTCTCATTCCATTCTCCCTTGAAATATAGTGCATTGGCCAAAATCAGCCTTGTCATGTTGTTCACTGCATCACGAGGAAGAATCTCTTTGATAAGACCATTTGTCTCCATTTTAGCCCACTGATTGACTTGATCGGCAACCTCAGCAGCCTTAATCAATTTTAAAGACAAACAGGTAATGCTAGAATTAGCACATATATGCCTTCAGCCAATTTTTTTTTCTCTTTAAAATATAGCCAACAAAGGGCAATTGCAGTAATAAACTGATCACAGTACAAGGAAGGGGTAAGTAAGATCAGAGTTGGCTGTTTTACATGTTAGTTAAGCAATGATTGGGATTGGGTATAGATATGCACAAGTGAGGCCGAGCTGAGCTTAAGAAATTAAGCACATACCTGTATCTAGTTAAGCTTAGAACAATTTAGGCTTATCTACTGAAGAAGCTTACTATCACTCAATAAAATGGCCAATTAGTCACTACCCTACTGCATTCTTGGTTGCTTATCAAATTAGATTCTTTCAACTGTCCTAATTGTCTGATACTTTCCACTCTTTTAAGTCAGATTGGTCAAGCAATCAATCAAATAATCAATTACGCGTCAATAATCCAATATTAATTGCAAATATCTGCCCTCATCTCATATGATAGTGTTTCGAGGATTATGATGTGAATAGTAAATATGGTTATGATAGTTCACAAACCAATTTTAAACAGTCAGCACGAAAAAGTAATAAGAATTCAATGAAACAAATTAAATAAAAGGACTAACCTTGTTCTGAAAATCAACAGAGTCTAAAGCAGCCTTGTAAACATTATCCACAACCTGCTTGAAAGAAGGCTTAAGAGGGAGTGTTTGGTCGATCCAAACACCATTAGCAACAGACAAACGAGGACCTCCATTGGGGCTGCCATCAACAAAGACGATATTGACAAGATGAGAATAAAGAGAGTTGAGTTCATCAATGGATTTGGACTTGAGGAAACAGAGCAGCTGATCCTTAGTTGGTCCTTTACAGCCGGCAGCAATAAGGCCAAGTACTATTTGAATTGAGAGAGGAGACAACACAAGGTTGGTATCGCCTTTAACCTCTTTGGACAAAATGTGCTTAGCTAGCATGAAAGAAACATCCGTCTGGTTGTTGATTGACTCCCTGAGATCCATAGTTGCGTGCGAAGGAGAGGCAAGAATTTATATATTATACTGTTACTTATATATTAACAGGTCGGGTTTTGAAAGGAGAAATGCCGATCGAATAAAGAAATGCACGTTTATAAGAAATATTCTCTAAATATCACATTCATACGCAAGAAGAAATCAATGAAAGGAACACGTAGCATTGTCTTTCCACAACAAAATCAATATTATATTCTGCACGAAGTTCAGTACACGAGTGATTTTATTTTATGTTTCACACAATTTATACATTTTTTTTATCTCATATTTGTGAACCCATCTTTTATATATGTGGGTCCATAAAATTTTGGAATCACACGATTGTGACATTTTTCTTCAGTACACCTATTATCTAATTGTAATGACGCGGAAGGGAAGCTATTAGATGGAAACAACAACGAAATGACACGGAAAAGGCAAGCAGAGGATGTCCACCTGGCATTGACTTCGGAGTTATCGACCTGTTGTTTTAGAAGCGTGTAAATTGTGACAATTTGCATCTCTATTCAACAGACTAGTGTTAATTTTTCATTTTACTTGCGTTGTCCGGTTCAAGTCAGCTTTTATTTGATTTTCCTATCTCTCGAAGGAAAGACAATATGTTTGTTATAATTTGATTTTCTTTTTTGTAGAAAGAAATTACAAATCTCTCATATTTGGCTAGTCTCCTTTCTGGTAGGAAAATATTTGGAGTTCTATAAATTGAAGATCCGTCCTTTTCATTCAGTAGCATCCACAATGTAGCCATATGTGGTTTGATAGTCGTATTTAGGGGGAGAACTTTACGGGACAAGTGTTAGTGTGTCACTTGTGTTTGCCTCTTCTTGAGGTTATTCTCTCAATATTTTATACTCTCTTTTATTTAGTGAATTGCTCATCTTCGCCGTGGATGTAGGTCAGTTGACCGAACCACCTTATATGTTTGTGTCTCTTTTGGTATATTTCTCTTTTGTTGTTGGATTTATCGTCACTCAAGGTTTGCTTTGCTAGCTTCCGCATTACACCTGATTTTTTTCGGTCCTAACAAATGTTAAGGCTTATATAATAGGGATAATACATAATCACCCTTGGGATTGTCATGTGTTTACCAAATGCGCCCTTTAATTTTGCGGGGGTCCTATAACCTCCCGGATATTGTTTAAAGTAAAACAAAATCCCTTTTTTTTTTTCATAAGCATCAGTTTCACAAAAATGTGTGGAACACACGCACCAATCACGTGATGCCATGTCATTATCTTTTACTAATACAAGTTTTATTTTCTTTTTATTCATTATTTATTCATTTATCTTTTATTTTTCTTTCTTTCTTTTTGCTTCTACTTTCTTTATTCTAGTTTTTTTCTTTTCTTCTTCTCCGTCAAAATTGCCATCACTTTAGCCATCAATATCACTGTATGGGGCCGAATTTGACCCACTACGTTCTTCAAGCCAGCACGACCGACCGAGTGTGCGTAAGCCCGGCTAGAAGAGCGACCTATGAGCAATATGAGGGACGACTCCACGATCACGTCGGCCGCTCCATAACATGTACTTTATTTTCTGCCTTTTAATATTGGAGCAAGGATCCTCTATTATATAAAGAGGATCTAAGCCTTGTAAAAGGGGGACTTTTTGACTACTGAAAAGACAATCTCTCTCTTCTCTCTCTCTCTCTCTAATATTATCTCTCTTATCTTTCAGAAGTTTATCACTTTCTCTCATCAACTTTGTTTATCTTATTGTTATCCGATTCTATATTCAAGATCATCCTAGGGTTTATTATCTTCCACTACGATTTACCCATTCATCTACATTGATTGATTTGCTTAAAAAGTATTAAACTACTTTTGGGTCAAACAATTTGGCGCCGTCTGTGGGGATTTCGGTAGTTGAAATCATAGTTCACATCTAGGATATCAGAAACAACCATCGTTGTTCTTCAGATCTCATAGAAACTAACAAATGGCAGACAAAGAGTCAAGGTTGAACATGATAGCAGACGGCTCAACTAACCTCATAGGCCCACTCAACGAAGCAGGCAGAGAAAATACCGCGAATATAACACCAAGTAACATACAGGAGGGGGAGATCTCACCCTCCTCACTTGAAGATCTAACGATTTTGCATGAAAGAGGGACTTCTACACCTGCAGCAAAGGAAACGCCCCCAGTAGTCAAAAAGCTACTGGAGGAATGTTTGACGAACACTCTAAGTAGCATGCTCGAGAAACCACCTCAGGGAAATATCACAGATCCATTGATGGCAGAAATCACCACCACCATCGGAGAGCCCAGCGTTGCACGAACAGGTAATGCCCACACTGACTCCAATACAAGCAACGATGCGCTCACAGCCATCCTTAAGAAAATGGAGGAGATGGAGAACGAGAATAAAGCACTTCGTGATCAAATGAAGGAGCACCAGGAGAGGGTAGACAAGATACCTGGCGCCCCTAAGCTACTGCCGAAACGCGATATGGGAAGATTCGTCGAGCAACCATATAATGAGGGAGCTGCTCCTCACCCAATCCCCAAAACCTTCAAGATGCCACCATACTTGAAAATATACGACGGGACCACAGATCTAGAAGATCACCTGATTCATTACGTGATCGCCGTAAAAGGTAATGACCTATCGAAAGAACAGGTGCCATCTGTGTTGCTGAAAAAGTTTGGGGAGACTTTGACGGGAGGAGCACTCACATGGTACTCTCAGTTGCCGGCCAGATCGATATCAACGTTCGAAGAGATGGCGGACAAGTTCGCCACCGCCCACGCAGGAGCAAAGAAAGCCGAAGCTAGGGTCAACGACATCTTCGCCATCAGGCAAACAACGGGTGAAGGACTCAGGGACTTCCTGGCACGATTCAACAGGGTAAGAATGGGACTGCCGAACGTATCAGAAGGAATGGCGGTGGCAGCTTTCCAAAACGGGCTGAACAGAGACGGATCCAAAGCAACCAAAAAGCTGCTCAATCGGCTCATGAAGTATCCCCCCACCACGTGGGAAGAGATCCACAATGCCTATTGCGCCGAAGTCAGAGCGGATGAAGACGACCTTAACGGCCCAACCCAACGACTAACGTCCGTACAATCAGAAGTAAGGAGGGACCGACGCAACGACGGGCGACGGGAACCACTTCCACGCTTCAACAGAGAAAGGCACCAGCCTTACGTCAGAACTCCTAACCCGCCTCCTCCAAGACACCCATATGCCATGCAGCTGCCGTACAGGTATTCCCCCACTATTATCCGCTCATAACTTTTGTGTCTCCCCTTCAGAAATAGTGTACGCACTGGAAAAGCTGGGCACGAAGGTGCAGTGGCCACAAAAAATGAAGTCAGACCCCAGTGCAAGAAGGTCGAACGTCCTATGCGAATTCCATCAGGAAAGAGGACACAAAACTGAAGATTGCATAGGCCTACGGCAGGAAGTGGTCAGAATGCTGAACCAAGGATACCTGAAGGAGCTACTCAGCGATAAAGGAAGGACTAATTTCGCCAGAGGACGCGATCAATCCAAAGGACCACCGAAACCACCTTCTCCAGAACGCACCATACAGATGATCGTCGGCGGCGGAGACGACTCGGCAATCAACCATGTAAAGTTCACTACCACACACAAGTTGAAACGCACGATCGCTCACGAACGGTATGACGACTTCGAAGATGGTATCACCTTCGATAAGTCTGATGCCGACGGTTTGTCTTTCCCTCATTATGATGCTTTAGTTATAACTTTACGCATTGCTGATACCGATGTGAAAAGAATCATGGTAGACGACGGAAAGCGGTGCGTGTATTATCCACCCAAGAGTCCTCATGCAAATGAGGCTCGAAGATAAGATAATACCGCGTTGCATAACGGTAACGGGTTTTAACAATGCAGTAGAGAGAACCTCAGGAGAGATATCACCGCCCGTCCTGGCGGGGGGAGTCACGCTNGACCGCAGGCATGAAATTAGCCATCAAATATGGGGCCCGTCGGCTCATCCTCCACTGCGACTCCCAACTTGTCGTAAATCAAGTCACCGGAACTTACCAAATCAAAGAACAACGGCTACAAAAATACCAGTCAGAGATCCGCAAGCTGATGCATGAGTTCGACGAATGTCGCTTCGAACAAATTCCCAAGGCACAAAACGTTGAGGCAGATAGCCTAGCTAAACTAGCCACAGCCACCAAGAATATCAACAAAGAAAATATGGTGACTCTCCTCCATTCGGCCATCGACCATGTCGAGGTATTCTCTTTAAACCTGACTTGGGACTGGCGCAACCAGTTTTTATCCTACCTGCAGGACGGAACGCTTCCACACGACAAAAAAGAAGCCAAGAAACTCCGAGTACAGGCTGCCCGATACAGCCTGATCAATCACGATCTCTACAAAAGAACAATCGGAGGTCCCCTTGCCAAATGCCTCGGGCCGCATCAAACAAGGCAAGTATTAGAGGAGGTGCACGAAGGCCATTGTGGCGCCCACACAGGAAACCACACCCTTGTTCGATGCCTCATCCGCGCCGGATATTACTGGCCTACCATGAAGAAAGAAGCAGCAGATTATGTTCGAAGATGCGAGCAGTGCCAAATATATGCCCCCATGATACACCAGGCAGGGGAACTTCTCCATTCAGTCACCTCGCCATGGCCCTTCATAAAGTGGGGAATGGACATAATCGGCCCTCTACCGACAGGACGAGGAAAGGTACGCTTTCTTCTAGTTTTGACTAACTATTTTTCTAAATGGATAGAAGCAGGTGCGTAGGCACAAATACGCGAGCAAGATGTCATCGCCTTTATATGGAAAAATATCATTTGCCGCTTCGGCATCCCTAAAGAAATCAGCTGTGACAATGGACCCCAGTTCATCGGAAGAAAAACAACAGAATTCTTCAAGAAATGGCACATCAAACGGATACTCTCCACCCCGTATCATCCCGCCGCCAACGGCCAAGCCGAGTCTTTCAACAAAACAATATTGAACATATTGAAAAAGAAGCTCGAAGACGCTAAAGGGTCATGGCCCGAGTTATTACCTGAAGTATTATGGGCCTACCGGACTACGCCCAAATGCAGCACGGGAGAAACACCATATTCACTGGTCTAGGAGAGCCAAGCCTGAGGTATTCCCATACCAGTGGACCGGATAACGATGAAAGCAGGTTACAAGACCTGGACGAATCCGAAGAACGAAGAGACATGGCTCATATAAGGATGATAGCCCAGAAACAGCAAGCGGAAATATACTACAACAAGAAAGCCAAAGTAAGGTCACTCAAAGTTGGCGACTATGTCGTCAAAGCCAAAACACTGGCATCAAGAGATCCGAACGAAGGGAAATTGGGAACCAATTGGGACGGACCATACAAAATCATCGCAGCGGCAAACAAAGGGGCATTCCAACTAGAAACGATGGAAGGAAAACCGCTCCAAAACAATTGGAACGTCGCCCACCTCAAATACTTCCACTTCTGAAAGGCATCTCCTGAGTCGTACTCTTTTTCCCTGACCCGAGTTTTCTCCCAATTGGGTTTTGTCGGGAAGGTTTTTAACGAGGCGTCAAAGGGGATACCCGGTGGAACAGGAGCGCAGATTCACCATATCGGCCAATCGACACGAGCCATGGGCCAATATAGTGAAGGGACTACACTAGTTACTCTCCATCATAGGGACGTTACTCTCTAGTATAGGCACAGTATTTTCCATTGTATACACAGAAATCTCCAATATATGTACAAAAATCTCCATTGAATGAACAAAATTCTCCATCGTATGCACAGAAATCTCCACTGTATGAACAGAAATCTCCAAAGAATGAACGGGAATTTCCATCTCATGACGGATACTGCTTCGACGACAGTCGACGCAACATCATAATGGCCAAGGCCATCGACATCGGTTCGACCTCATTCGAACTTTGATGGATACCGCTTCGACGACAGTCGAAGCAACATCATAATGGCCAAGGCCATAGACATCGGTTCGACCTCGTTCGAACTTCGACGGATACTGCTTCGACGACAGTCGAATTAACACAATGACCAAGGCCATCGACATCGGTTCGACCTCGTTTGAACTTCGACGGATAACGCTTCGACGACAGTCGAATTAACTTAATGGCCATGGTCATCGACATCGGTTCGACCTCGTTCGAACTTCGACGGATAACGCTTTGACGACAGTCGAATTAACATAATGGCCAAGGCCAACGACATCGGTTCGACCTCGTTCGAACTTTGATGGATACAGCTTCGATGACAGTCGAAGCAACACCATAATGGCCAAGGCCATCGACATTGGTTCGACCTCGTTCGAACTTTGATGGATACAGCTTCGATGACAGTCGAAGCAACACCATAATGTCCAAGGCCATCGACATTGGTTCGACCTCGTTCGAACTTCGACTGATACCGCTTCAACGACAGTCGAAGCAACACCATAATGGCCAAGGCCATCGACATTGGTTCGACCTTGTTCGAACTTCGACGGATACCGCTTCGACGACAGTCGAAGCAACATCTTGATGGCCAAGGCCATCGACATCGGTTCGACCTCGTTCAAACTTCAACGAATATTGCTTCGACGACAGTCACAGCACGACCCTCCGACGAACGATAAGAACAATCTCTACGGAGGTTAAACATTACATTACAAAAGAAATAAAGGGGAAAACACCAAATGGACGAGGCAATAAAAATAAAATCTATATTGCAACAAAAATATATTTACGTCTGTCCCCATGGACAAGCTCCAACACACTATACAATCGAAAAAATACACTATACAAGTTCACGACTGCCCGTCACCCCCAGGGAAGTAAACGTCATTATACCAGGAGCTGGAGTCGAGCCGGTTGACGTCTTCAGAAGCAGGCCCCTCCCCATCAGGAGAGTCAGGGTAATAACCACAGGCCTCACGAGCAGCAAGAGCCTCGTCTCGTCGTGCCCGAACCTCCTCCTCTGTCGCCCGGCCCGCGGTATGGAGCTCCTTATATACATCGAGTCTGGCCTCCGCAAATACCCACATCTCATGTGCATTGCGACGCATACCCCGACCAGGCAAAGGACGAGATGAGGAAGGCTGGGAAAGTCCATTATTCTCTGCCATCCTAGCATCGAGCTCGGCGGTTAATTCTGCCACCCTCCGCTGCAGGTCGACGTTCTCCGCTGCCACCCTGCGGCTCAGCTCAAGCTCATCATCTTTCGTTCTAAGAAGCTCCTCCAACTCACTGTTGCGGGCTATGGCCTTCATCAGCTCGCTATCCGCCTCCTCCAGCTCGGCCTCCCTACGTTCCAATTGGGACTACCCCCGTTCAACCACCGCTCTATGCTTAGAGTGATACCTTCGATACTTTTTCAGCATCTTCTTGTAAAGGGCCATCCGTTTCTTCTCACGGCGCCCCCTCTCCACCTCCAAAACAAGGGTCTAAAAAGAAAAACAGAAATAAGCACACCTCGAATCAATCTTACAACACACGGAAGGACAAAAGGGAATAAAGAATTACCTGCAAAGCCATGCCAGAAATCTTCCGTGACAGCTCCGCATCCTCCACGGTACTGAGCGCCTTGCTCTCCGAGGTGGCACACAGCAGGGTAAGGGCCGAAGCAGCCTGTTCGCTGTTTAACAGCAAGTTATAAGCCGCCGGAATTGTAATGCGGCGTTCGAACCCATCCGACGTCATCTCCACGTGGGTAAGGCCACCCACAAACTCGTCGACATCCTCCTGAGCGGGGCGGAGTCCGATCTCTCCGTTTCCCCGCCTGGTCCCTCGACGTTGGTCGACGATCCCCCTTCAACGGCAGGTGCGAAACTAGCCCCGGGAGCAGCACCCCGTCTGACGAGCCGACCTCCCAGACCGAATAACGTCGGCCATGAATGGTCTGCGCGTCGGTAGGGGTCACGTT
>NC_031992.1:7861454-7875855 GCF_001879085.1 Nicotiana attenuata
ACGATCTCTACAAAAGAACATTCGGAGGTCCCCTTGCCAAATGCCTCGGGCCGCATCAAACAAGGCAAGTATTAGAGGAGGTGCACGAAGGCCATTGTGGCGCCCACACAGGAAACCGCGCCCTTGTTCGATGCCTCATCCGCGCCGGCTATTATTGGCCTACCATGAAGAAAGAGGCAGCAGATTATGTTCGAAGATGCGAGCAGTGCCAAAAATATGCCCCCATGATACACCAGGCAGGGGAACTCCTCCATTCAGTCACCTCGCCATGGCCCTTCATAAAGTGGGAATGGACATAATCGGCCCTCTACCGACAGGACGAGGAAGGTACACTTTCTTCTAGTTTTGACTGACTATTTTTCTAAATGGGTAGAAGCAGGTGCGTACGCACAAATACGCGAGCAAGAGGTCATCGCCTTTATATGGAAAAATATCATTTGCCGCTTCGGCATCCCTAAAGAAATCAGCTGTGACAATGGACCCCAGTTCATCAGAAGAAAAACAACAGAATTCTTCGAGAAATGGCACATCAAACGGATACTCTCCACCCCGTATCATCCCGCCGCCAACGGCCAAGCCGAGTCTTCCAACAAAACAATATTGAACATATTGAAAAAGAAGCTCGAAGACGCTAAAGGGTCATGGCCCGAATTATTACTTGAAGTATTATGGGCCTACCGGACTACGCCCAAATCCAGCACGGGAGAAACACCGTATTCACTGGTCTATGGGACCGATGCAGTCATACCCATCGAGATCGGCAAGCCAAGCCTGAGATATTCCCATACTAGTAGAGCGGATAACGATGAAAGCAGGTTAAAAGACCTGGACGAATCCGAAGAACGAAGAGACATGGATCATATAAGGATGACAGCCCAGAAACAACAAGCGGAAAGATACTACAACAAGAAAGCCAAAGTAAGGTCACTCAAAGTTGGCGACTATGTCCTCAAAGCCAAAACACTGGCATCAAGAGATCCGAACGAAGGGAAATTGGGAACCAATTGGGACGGACCATACAAAATTATTGCAGCGGCGAACAAAGGGGCATTCCAACTAGAAACGATGGAAGGAAAACCGCTCCAAAACAATTGGAACGTCGCCCACCTCAAATACTTCCACTTCTGAAAGGCATCTCCTGAGTCGTACTCTTTTTCCCTGACCCGAGTTTTGTCCCAATTGGGTTTTCTCGGGAAGGTTTTTAACGAGGCGACAAAGGGGATACCCGGTGGAACAGGAGCGCAGATTCACCATATCGGCCAATCGACACGAGCCATGGGCCAATATAGTGAAGGGACTACACTAGTTACTTTCCATCATAGGGACGTTACTCTCTATTATAGGCACAGTATTCTCCATTGTATGCATAGAAATCTCCACTGTATGTACAAAAATCTCCATTGAATGAACAAAATTCTCCATTGTATGCACAGAAATCTCCACTGTATGAACAGAAGTCTCCAATGAATGAACGGGAATTTCCATCCCATGACGGATACTGCTTCGATGACAGTCGAAGCAATAACATAATGGCCAAGGCCATCGACATCGGTTTGACCTCGTTCGAACTTCGGTAGATACCGCTTCGACGACAGTCGAAGCAACAACATAATGTCCAAGGCCATCGACATCGGTTCGACCTCGTTCGAACTTCGACGGATACCGCGTCGACGACAGTCGAAGCAACAATATAATGGCCAAGGCCATCGACATCGGTTCGACCTCGTTCGAACTTCGGCAGATACCGCTTCGACGACAGTCGAAGCAACAACATAATGGCCAAGGCCATCGACATCGGTTCGACCTTGTTCGAACTTCGGCAGATACCGCTTCAACGACAGTCGAAGCAACAACATAATGGCCAAGGCCATCGACATCGGTTCAACCTCGTTCGAACTTCGACGGATACCGTGTCGATGACAGTCGAAGCAACAACATAATGACCAAGGCCATCGACATCGGTTCGACCTCGTTCGAACTTCGACGGATACCGCGTCGACGACAGTCGAAGCAACATANAATGAAGTAGATGTCCTTTGACGTTTACTTCTTCTCGGATTTTCTTCATTAGGCATACCATCTATTGTTTCCTCCCGAGGTCGTTTTGGCTTTTGGTAGGTCACTTCACTTTCCTTTTTATACGGATAAATAGTTTCAAAGAATTCAGCATTATCTGATTCTATTATCGTATTAACGTGAATCTCTGGATTTTCTGATTTATGAACCAGAAACCGATATGCCTTGCTATTGGTTACATATCCAATAAATACACAATCAACCGTTTTTGGACCTATCTTAACCCTTTTAGGTTTAGGAACTTGTACCTTAGCTAAACACCCCCACACTTTGAAGTATTTCAAGCTAGGCTTCCTTCCTTTCCACTTCTTATAAGGAATGGATTGTGTTTTACTATGAGGTACACGGTTGATTATTCGGTTAGCTGTAAGTATAGCTTCCCCCCACAAGTTCTGTGGTAAGCCAGAACTTATTAGCAATGCATTCATCATCTCCTTCAACGTTCGATTCTTTCTCTCCGCAATTCCATTGGATTGTGGAGAGTAAGGGGCAGTTGTTTGGTGAATAATTCCATTTTCCAAACATAATTCTTCAAAAGGAGATTCATATTCGCCACCCCTATCACTTCTTATCATTTTGATCTTTTTGTTTAGTTGCGTTTCAACTTCACTCTTGTATTGCTTGAAAGCATCAATTGCCTCATCTTTACTATTAAGTAAATAAACATAGCAGTATCTCGTGCCATCGTCAATAAAAGTAATAAAATATTTTTTCCCACCGCAAGATGGTGTTGACTTCATGTCGCAAATATCTGTGTGAATTAAGTCTAAAGGACTTGAATTCCTTTCAACGGACTTATAAGGATGCTTAGCATACTTTGATTCCACACATATTTGACATTTGAAATTAATGCAATCAAATTTTGGCAATACTTCTAGATTTATCATCTTTCGCAATGTTTTGAAGTTTACGTGACCTAAACGCGAATGCTATAAAGTGTTTGACTCAAGCAAGTAAGAAGAAGCATTCACTTTATTGATAGGAACTGCTATTACATTTAGCTTAAAAAAGGCCCTCATTTAGGTAACTTTTTCCTACATACAAATCGTTCTTACTTAGTACAACACTATTAGAAACAAAAATACATTTGAATCCATTCTTGACAAGAAGTGAGGTAGACACAAGATTCTTGCGAATTTCTGGAACATGGAGGACTTGGTTTAGAGTCACTATTTTTCCCGACGTCATCTTCAACGCAATCTTGCCAACTCCTTCAAATTTGGCCGTAGATGAATTTCCCATGAAGATTGTCTCGTCGGGACCTGCGGGGGCATAAGAAGAAAATAACTCCTTGTTAGCACAAACATGGCGGGTGGCTCCAGAATCTATCCACCATTCTTTCGGATTTCCTACCAAGTTGCATTCAGACAACATGGCACACAAGTCTTCTATTTCATCTTCAACCATGTTGGCTTGATTCTTTTTCTTCTTATCATTCTTTGGCGCACGACAATCCACTGCCTTATGCCCAGATTTTCCACAGTTGTGGCAATTACCCTTGAACTTCTTCTTACTTAGGTAATTCTTTGGTCCAGAAGCTTTCTTCCTCTTCTTATTTTATGGTGCCTCCTCAACATTGTTTGCCCCCATTATTGTCGAGTGTCCACGTGACTTCTTTCAGCATTTTTGTTGTCCTCTTCTATCCTCAAACGAACAATCAAGTCTTCTAGTGTCATTTTCTTCCGTTTGTGTTTAAGATAGTTCTTAAAATCCTTCCACAACGGAGGTAACTTCTCAATGAAAGCAGCGACTTGAAAGGCCTCATTTATGACCATACCTTCAGCAAGGAGGTCATGTACAATGACTTGTAGTTCTTGGACTTGAGTTATGACCGACCTAGTGTCAATCATCTTGAAATCTAAGAACCTTGCAGCCACGAACTTCTTAAGTCCGGCATCCTCAGTCTTGTACTTCTTCTCAAGCGCATTCCATAACGCTTTTGAAGTTTCCATGACACTATAGACATTGTACAAGCCATCTTCCAAACAACTCAAAATGTAATTTTTGCACAGGAAATCAGAATGTTTCCACGCTTCAGTTACAACAAGTCGTTCATCATCCGGAGTATTTTCAGCCATGACCGGAGGATCCTCCTTGATGAAACGTTGCAAACTCAACGTAGTAAGATAGAAGAGCATCTTTATTTGCCAGCGTTTGAAGTCAATACAGGAAAACTTTCAGGGTTTTTCTGCCGGTGCCATAGCATGAGCAGGAGTAGAACGGCTTGACGAGGCAGCAACACTCGTAACAGTAGCACCCGTTCCCGCAACACTTCCATTAGTTTGGTTTTCATTCGTCATATTTGAATTTGTTAAATCAATGAAGTTTTGATATCTTCAAACTGAATATCAAACCAAACATACAACACGTAACAATGGTGAAGTTTTTATATACTTCAAACCCGTACGTTTATTATTCCATCAAAGTTTTTATGTACTTTAAACCGGAGAGAAAGAATTATTGGAGTAGAAAGCAACAAGGCTTTAGTCTCCAAAACAGTATACAAAATATGAATAACAGTTTAATATATGTTTCAACACAGAAACGTTAGTATAAAATTCCTTAAGCTTGTAAGCGCTACTGTGTTAAAACACAAATTCAGAAAAAAACTGTTAGAAAAATAAAAGAAACTGGAAAAACATAAGAGTTTAAGAAATATTCCGAGTCCACAATTTGCTTGTGTGTCCTTAAGGAATTTTAACCCCCTCACACGTTGCCAAGGTAATGGATTAAATCCTCCCAGGATAAAACGGAATAAACCTTCCTGCAACAGTGACAATACAAACTGCAGGATACCAACGAACTTAAAGAACGGAGCAAAATCACACTTACAAATTTGAGAGAGAGAGACTGCGAATTAGAATGCAGTATATTCAGAAAGAAAGAAGTTCTGGAGTGTTTTTCGTGTATAGAAAATGGAGCCTTGCCTCAGAATTTATAGGCAATTATCAGAAGAGGTGTCTGGAAAAGGTGACGTTTCAGAAGAATACGCTGCCTGCCGCGGTTCTACCACGGTCGCGGCAGAACCGCGGTCAGAGAGGCTTTCTGAACCTGCCTGCCGCGGTTCTACCGCGGTCGCGGCAGAACCGCGGCCAGAGAGGCCCTCTGAACCTTCAGCAAGGTTCTGGCGTATTTTCAGCAGTGATTTGGCATTTAATTAATTATTAAATAATTAAATAAATTTTGTCCAAAAATAATCTTATCGATCGATCATTTGACAAATCCAAATCCAAAGCCAAAGCTAAAGCCGAGCCGAGCGAGCGACGACGACGGCGCGAGGGTTCATTCTCTTCAACTCCTTTTAAGAGCTTTAAGAAGTGATTCTATATATAAGCACACAAATGTGGTTGTCCCTCACCAATGAGGGACAAAGTGCAAGACAAAAGTTCACTTCTTCAAATTTTCAATTTCCCTCCATTTCCAATTCACACTTCTTCTACTTTAAAGCCCAATGGCTTAAAGTCTAACATGCGTAAGCCCGGCTAGAAGAGCGACTTATGAGCAACAAGAGGGACCACTCCACGATCACGTCGGCCGCTCCATAACATGTACTTTATTTTCTGCCTCTTAATATTCGAGCAAGGATCCTCTATTATATAAAGAGGATCTAAGCCTTGTAAAAGGGGGACTTTTTGACTATTGAAAATACAATCTCTCTCTTCTCTCTCTCTCTAACATTATCTCTCTTATCTTTCAGAAGTTTATCACTTTCTCTCATCAACTTTGTTTATCTTATTGTTATCCGATTCTATATTCAAGATCATCCTAGGGTTTATTATCTTCCACTACGATTTACCCCTTCATCTACATTGATTGATTTGCTTAAAAAGTATTAAACTACTTTTGGGTCAAACAATCACTTCCATAACTACCCTATCGACCGCCAAAGTCATCAACTCCACCAAAATAAAATAAAAAACTAAATCACCACCAAATCAAAAACCCAAAATTCTAAAATCACCACCTAATCAAAATCTTAAAATTAATGAATATTTTAATTTTATTTGAATTTATATAGTATGATGTTACTTAACAGGTGGGGTTTTGAATTTGACCTCATTCAGTAAAACCCATTTTGTAGAAATAGAAATGGAATAAAGAAATGTAGGTTTGTGTGACTTATTCTCTGAAGATCACATCCATACGTACACAAGAAGGAATCAAGAAAGGAACATGTAGCATTGACTTTGCGCAAGAGAAATCATAGTATTCAATTCTACTGGAAATTCATTGTTAATTGTACAATTGATGGAAACAAAGGGAAGCTCTTAGATGGAAACAACACCAAAATGACGCGGAGAAGAAAGCTGAGCATGTCCCACCAGGAGTTGACCTCGGAGTTAAAAAATGAAAGAGAAAATGACACGTTGCCTGTATAAAGAGATCATACTAAACTAGTTTTACCACATTGCACACACTGGACCAGCTATTAGGCTTTACCATTGATGTTTTATATTTCAATACCACACAAGAGGGATAATTTGTGTGGTGACCAATTTTTCGCTTAAGCTGTCTTTGGTTCTTCTAAGTGTTCCTTAACCTACTATTGCAGAAATAGTAAATGCGGAAAGTAAAGAACACAAGTATTTTATGTGGAAAACACCTAGCTCAAAAGGTGAAAAAAACCACGACCTACTTTCCAGTAGGATTTTCCCAAACCTTCCACTAAAATCACTGAGGCAAAAACTGCATTTACAGAAACTCTTTTGTAAACCTAGGACTAACTCTAATCCCGTTGTAGCACACAGCCTCAACTGTTGCGACAACTTCAAGTTAACTCTAACTTGAAAACTCTGAGTACCTAATACAATTGCTTCTAGATAAAAATGAAAGGTACAATATGAAAACACCTACTACAATTGAACTAGAATAAAAGACAGACACTTGGAACTGGTTCTTCTATCTGGTTCAAGTAGCTTCAAGTTTGCACGCTTGAATTACACACGAGCTGCTTGCAAAATTGCCTTGCTATTTTGCTCTCAATTCACGTTTAACTTCTGCTTATGTGTGTTACCTGTAAAAGAGAACAACACTGATATTTATAGAGTTAGTAAATAGAGATTGACTAGAATTCTGATGCTATTCTTCCTTGGTGGAAGAGTTCTAGTTGATCTCAATCTCTAACTCCTTCCCTTTCTTAAATCGTGTTCTCTTTGAGTAAGGAGTCCTTCTCCAATACGCAACCTTTTCGATTAGGATCAGGAGATATTACTGCTTTCAAGTTAAATTTATCTCCTTCACGTGCATCTCACATGCTTAAGTCTGTCCATACCTGTGCTCCACTAGGATGGACCTGGTTCATATCTGAGTTCCTTTATCAGTCTTCAAAACTAACCTTTACTTGGGTCAACAAATTCCCCCTTTTGATGATGACAAACTTTGTGCTTTCTCAACATCAATGCAAGGTTAGAAATTTTTCACTTATCGTCAAGGACCAGGTTCTTCATTAGGTTATAAACATCACTATTCAGAATATAAAGCACAATATCTTTTCTCCCTTTTGGCATCATCGAAAAGTTGCATAAACAAAGTGTGATTCCCAGATTTTTAAAAATTACTCATGGCCACTGGGGCAACTGCAAATGCATTCATGGATTAATCATCAGTAATCAACTACACATATTCAAACTATCAAGGAAAGATAAACACTCAACAAGAGCAAAAGCAGCAAACTTCATTGATAGAGAATATGATTCTGCCACAATCCACAAAAAGAAACAAAAAATAGTTAAAACATGAGCAAAACAAGAAAAATCCCTAATCTGGGTCACTGAGAGGTCTAGGCAAGGTTCAGGAAATGAAGGCTTAGGAAATTAAGGCTCGGAAGAACTGGAGGGTTGGGTTTTGGCTTGGAGGAGGTGCATCATGTATTTAAGAATGCCATCATTCTTCTCCTTTTCCTTTGTGAGCTCAGTTCTGAGAGCATCTCTCTCATCAACCTCTACCAAACGAGACTTCAGCCTTGCTATCTCAGCATTTTTCCCCACTCTCCTACAATAGAGCTCTGACCTTGCTATTGATAGGTGTCTTTTTAGATGAACCAGGTTCATTGGGAATGGCATTGACCTCATAATCATACGCAATCAGAGTATTGATTCCAAAATGGTCTTTGCTTGTGGCCATCTCCCACTTGTTCAGTGGCACCTTACAGTGGTCAAGAACAGTAGTGAGAATAAAACCATAAGGGGTGGTATGGGCCTTGGAGCCATTGGTAACCCGATCAAGTAGCTTGATCATAAACCCAGGCCAGTTGATCTGCCGCCCACTTTCCTGACACTCCATCAAAACCAAGTCCATGTAGTTGGCAATGTGCCTTCTTTCCTGCCTAGGCATCACACACTTGTTGACGAATTCAAACCGCACTTTGTGGGATGGTTTCATCTCACTCTTATATACAACCTTGGCCTCATTCACTTCTGTGCTATCACAGAACTTCCTAGTAATGGCTAGGGCAGTAGGAAGGGAGTCCAGACTTGGCCATTTTTGCCTTGTGTAGTCATCATAACCTTCAGAAGGAATGCCAAGGATTTCACCCAGCTCTTTTTCATCAAAAGACACATGAACCCCTTTCACCTGTCTGGTAACTCTGCCATCCTTGACCTCTGCATTGGCTATGAACTCAGTAATCTCATTTCTAGCCAGTCTGCCATCCAACTGAAGGACCATGTCTTTCCACCCCTAAACATCTAGCGCATCAACCAGTAGGACTATCCCTGGTTTCTCCAAGTCCTTCATAAGTTTACCCTTCAAGATGGTTCGTTTTCCAAACTTGGCCAGCTTATCTTGTTCATTATCAGATTCACTCGCTTCTTCACCACTCCAATCTTCCTCCTCAGTAATCTTAACTTGCTTGGCTTTCACAGCAGACCTTGTCCTTTTAGCCAAAGAAGAAGGTTCAGCAAACTTGGATACAGATGAAGACTTCTTTGAGGAAGACTTGGTCTTCTTGGGCTTAGGGGTCTGAACCTCCACAGTCACATGTTCACCCTGATGGACCGGGTCCATCTCATCCACATCAATGGCCTCAACAGGCTCTGCCACCTTAGCTTTCCCTTTGTCCATTATTTTTTTCTTACTTTCTTCCATAGCTTTTTGCAACTCATCCTCACTCTGCTTCAACTTACTTCTTGTGGCCCTTCTTTTTGGTAGAGGAATATCCGTAGTTGTTGGAGAAGCAGCCTTCCTTTTCTTGGTGGTTCTTGCAGTGCTAGAAGCTTTTGGTGTTGGAGTTCTCCTTTTCTTGGGGTTATAGCTTGCACCAACCTTCTTCAAAAGATCTTCTAGGGTCTCCTCAATAGATGAACCAGGTTCATCTGTATGTATACTGAGATTGACTAGCCCTTCACCAGCTTCCCTTGAACCACTTCCCCCTATTTTCTTGCTACTTTCTACCGCCTTTTCTGGCTCAGCTCCACAGATAGCCATTTTAACCGTTTCAGAAGTGGGTGAAGAATCAGCCACTTCTTTCCCTTTTCCCCTCACATCAGTGCTCACACCCTCACTCTCTTTTTCTTTTTCTCTTTTATTTTTACCTCCTCTCCTTCTTGATTCAGGCGTTTCCACATCCACAACAGACCCAACCAAAACAAAATGATTCTCCAGATTTTCAGCTAGATCAGAAATTACGTCAGTAGGGTGATTTAGCACAGATATTGCCTGCTCAGAATCAGAAGACCCAGTTCCTTCCCCCTCGCTCACAGATTTGAAGGAATCATCAAAATTTTCGGAATCTTGGGCTTGACTAGCCTTTTAATTGTGCGTTTAGTTTCCTTGAAAGCGCACCTATATCCACAATTTTGCCAGCAAGCATCTTTACTCTCCTTCTCCTAGGTTGAGGAGTAATGGAGGAATCGGAGGGTGTAGGTGGTGGAGCTGTGCCGGGGTTGTCTTGGGGTTGGTCATTCTCTCTAAATTCTGGAAGAAATTTGTGATTTGAGTTTTGAAAGAGAGAAGAGGTGAGAACAGAAGATTTTTTATGGTTTTGAGAATTATGGGAATGGTAGTGGTGATGATGATGGATTTTAAAGGGAGAGGGTAATTAATATGCAACGGAAGCTTTTTGTAGTCAATTAGAAGTCCAATCACTCTGAAATTTCAGGTTGAAAGGACGGTTAAGCTTCCCTAGAATCTAGGCATTTTGATACGGTGAGGAGTCTAATTGAAACAGAACTGGTTCAAACTCAAAAGGATAGGCTTTTTTGAAGTTTCTGAACATTGGTAGGACTCTGCTCATGAATTAAATATCCATATTTCTTATTGTGCAGAGTCTAGAAAACATACCTCGTTATTCAGATGAACCAGTACTGATGAACCAGGTTCTTCACTAAGAATCCTCTTGATCATGCCCCAATTTGCCAAAATAGAGAATATTTTGTTAGAGATCAGCGAGTCATATCAACACATGGCACAGGAGTATACTATTTACAGTATGAGATTGAGCAAAGATTAATCTAGATATGTACACAAGTTCCAGATTTCCTAACCAAAAATAAATAAAATTTTTTCATTGTGCATTCTAAACTGGTTCCATTAGGTGGTCTTAATCATCCCTAGTTCTAACATGTTCCTTTCAAAGCTTTCTCTACTCAGTGCCTTTGTAAAGATGTCAGCAATCTGCTTATCAGTAGCACAAAATTCTATAGTGATCAATCCTTTCTCATAGTTGTCCCTTAAGAAATGGTGTCTAACATCGATGTGCTTAGTTCTCTTATGCTGAACCGGGTTCTTAGTCATACTAATAGCACTAATGTTATCATAAAAAATAGGGATGCAACCAACTTCAATACCAAAATCCATAAACTGTTGTTTGATCAACAGCAGTTGAGCACAACAAGAAGCAGCAGCAACATACTCAGCTTCAGCAGTAGATAAGGCCACTGAATTTTGCTTTTTAGTAGCCCATGACACAAGACATGAACCAAGAAAGTGTGCCATACCGGAGGTGCTCTTCCTGTACACAAGGAAACCTGCATAGTCAGCGTCAGCATATCCCGCTAGGTTAAAGTTACTACCTTTTGGATACCAAAGGCAAAGGTCAGTAGTGCCTTTCAAGTATCTCAATATTCTCTTGACATCAGTCAAGTGGGATTCCTTTGGATTTGCTAGAAATCGAGCACAAAGCCCTACACTGAAAACAATGTCAAGTCTGCTAGCAGTAAGATACAAAAGGGAACCAATCATACCCCTATACAACTTCTGATCAACAGATGAACCGGGTTCATCCATGTCCAATTTTGTGGTTGTTGCAATAGGAGTACCTATTTCCTTTGATTCGTCCATTTTAAACTTCTTAAGCAACTCTTTAGCATATTTCTATTGATGGATCATGGTTCCATTTGAGTTTTGTTTAATTTGTAATCCTAAGAAGAAATTAAGCGCACCCATCATACTCATTTCAAATTCACTCCCCATTAGTTTAGCAAATTCCTTACTTAGTCTTTCAGTGGTTGCCCCAAAAATTATGTCATCAACATATATTTGTACTACTAGAAGATCCTTACCTTTTTCCCTCAAGAATAGAGTGCTATCAATTTTACCTCTCTTGTAGCCATGTCAAGCAAGAATTTGGATAGTCGTTCATACCATGCTCTAGGAGCCTGCTTGAGTCCATAGAGTGTCTTGTCTAGTTTGTATACATGATCCGGACACTCCTTGCTTTCAAACTCTGGAGGTTGTTTGACAAACACTTCTTTCTTTAAGTAGCCATTTAGGAAGGCACTATTGACGTNTGGGAAAAAAGAGGGGTATTGATGTATTTGTACTTAAACTAGTCTCATTATATATGATCTTTGTTAGGTGTAAATTAAGTCAGAGTGCAAGGATTAAGTTTTGGTGTTTAACTGCATTGCAATGACAATATCGAATTTGGGTTTGAATGTGGTAAGTCTAGTATTGAGTACAAAAGATAAGTACTAATTAAGAAGGAGTATTATGGACAGTAAGGTTATTTCAGTTCCAATTTATGCACACGATTAAGGAAATTGAACAGTACAGGGAATAAACCATATAAATACTTTTTTATTTAAAAGATTTTGGACTAATTTAAATTACTCATAGCATGGGTAAATATAATTCGGTGAATTGATGATAATATATAAAACTCGGAGGATTGGGTATTCTAAATTAGTGATGGATGTAGCCTAAATGAGGAAATTAACATGAGATCGATATTATGTAATTATAGACTGATTGGAGGAATTTGTACGAATTGCTCGAGGTGAAGCATTTGGTATTTCGGCACGAGTACTGTGAGTAGTAATCTTACCGCAATTTGTGTTTTCATAACTTCCATAATTTACACATGATTTTTAATATGAATATGTTACCAATTATTTTGAGTTGCATGTGGAACAAGTCTTTTACTCGATATGATACCGAAATAGTTATTTGAGATGATTACCGTTGTTTTAAATATTTTTGCTGTCACTAGATATGTTTTACCGTTACTTGAATTTTACTGTTATCTAAATGAAATTACATGATTTGATAAGAATCGAAATGCCCTATATTGTTTAAAAATATTTTCCTATGAGTATATACGGATACAGAGACAAGTATAAATGGGAGTAGACTTTGAAGGATCCTGTAGCTAACGGTGGGTTCGTTAGACCTGGTGCACCTTGTATTTACTGACTACAGAGTACAGTTATAGCCCTCGCTAGTGGGAAGGTAGAACTAGCATACCGTTACCGATTTCCCTCGAGTAGGGACTACCGTTATATTTGACTTCTTGCGAAGAAGTCCACAGTTATACCGATTACATGATCCGTTGATTGAAACCTCCCAAAATATGAATATTGATATTATACAGTGGTTACCGAGCATATTACTAAATTGTTGATTGTATTATACTACAAGAAAAGCATGATGAGACTGAACATTATTTATTATTTCGGAAAGGGCATTTTTATGTTATTTTTAGTTTGAGATACTAGCATATTTTCTGACTTGTCCCCAAATAAAAACGGTTGTGGTTAAGTGTTATTACTTACTGAGCTAGCGACTCATTCCCCGCTAATTTATTTTACAGAGACAGCAGTTGACGCGGGCGAGGATTTCGTTAATTAGAGCGCACAGGTTGATAGTTCTTGGTGAGCCTCGCACTTGTTCGCGTGGGCGGAGATTTTATTTATTGTTATAGTCTTTTCTTTGAACTCTTAGATTCGATCCATGGTCATTCTTTTAGTGTCTTGAGTAGTCTTTGTTATTATAGACTTATGTTGAGTAACACTCATTCTTATCAAATTGGGAGATAAAGTAGTATTTCTAGTTGCTAGTGGGTGGACTGTTAAAGGTAGATATTTATTTTGGTTAATTAATAAAGTCATTATCATTTTAATTGCTATTAGGATGTTTGGTTGCTGATTTGAGACAGGAAAATTTTTGGGATAGTCCAAAAATAGGGGAAACTCTGTCCGATTTTCTGTAAAATTACCGATGAGGCTTACTTGGGAGCACTTGCTCCTAAGTGTCGGTCATGATCCTATATTGGGTCGTGACAAAGTTGGTATCAAAGCTTACGCTTTATGTCCCGAGTCATAGAGCAATGTTTAGTAGAGTCTTGTTCATGGGTATGTAGGCGCACATACTTATGATCTTGAGGCTACTGAACATCTAGGAATATTTTCCCTTCTTTCATTCTTTGATCGTGCGTTGAGATAACTTGAGATTGACTTTGGAGTATTTCTTTCGCAGATGGCTAGGACACGCACACCCTCATCTGCTGGACGTGGTACTACCCGGGGTGGAGGTCAAGTTGGGGTTCATCAAACTAGAAGACAGACCGCTCCTCAATCTGAAGTTGGGAACATGGGTCAACCCCAAGCTGCGATGACATATCAAGTGCAAGGGCAGGGAGTTCAGGATGCTCCACCACTAGTGCCAATTGTTGTACCTACTGTTGCCTTACTTGCAGACGCAGTGGCAAGGTTATTGAATGTGTTAGAGGCATTGGTGCCTACTCAGGGTGGAATTGCAGCTTCTCAGGCTACTTTACAGACACAAGCACCTACACAGACTCAGACTTTCGGGAATAAAGAAGTATCCCTACAAGAGTTCCTGAAATTGAAATCACCTAAATTTACAGGTTCCAATAATTCAGCAGATCCTCAAAGTTTCTTGGATGGGACACTCAAGGCATTACGTGCTCTAGGATGTTCTAGTGAGAGAGCTGTAGAGCTCGCAGCATACAAACTAGAGGATATGGCCAACACATGGTATGAAACTGTATTGCTAGGAAGGCCAGCAGGAGCAGCACCACTGATATGGGACGAGTTCACTAAGTTGTTCAAGAATCATTCCTTCCCGACAGCCTGATGCAAAAATA
>NC_031992.1:7877368-7910614 GCF_001879085.1 Nicotiana attenuata
CATGACCTGAAGCAATTTTATTGGTGGGAAGGTATGAAGAAAGATGTTGCTAACTTTGTTTCTAGTTGTTTGACTTGTCAGCAGGTCAAGGCTGAGCATCAGCGACCTGCAGGACTACTACAACAAATTGAGATTCCAGAGTGGAAATGGGAAAGAATTACTATGGATTTTGTCACCTAGCTACCGCGAACCCTTAGAGGTTATGACTCTGTATGGGTGATTGTAGATCGACTGACAAAATCAGCACACTTTTTGCCAGTGAAGACTACCTATAGCGGAGTGAGGTATGCACAGATATTTATTAACGAAATTGTCCAACTTCACGGAGTTCCAATATCCATCATCTATGATAGAGGATCACGATTTACCTCACACTTTTGGAAATCTTTTCAAGAAGCATTGGGTACACGAGTAGATCTTAGCACTGCATTTCATCCACAGACAGACGGGCAGTCTGAACGTACTATACAGATCTTGAAGGATATGTTGAGAGCTTGCATTCTTGAGTTTGGAGGTAGTTGGGACGCTTATCTACCTTTAGCTGAATTTGCTTACAACAATAGCTTCCAGTCCAGTATTCAAATGGCACCGTACGAAGCATTGTATGGTAGAAGATGTCGTTCTCCTATCGGATGGTTTGAAGCGGGTGAGACGAACTTATTGGGACCCGACTTAGTACAAGAAGCTATGGACAAAGTCCAGTTGATCAGACAGAGATTGCTTACAGCTCAAAGCAGACAAAAGTCTTATGCTGATAAAAGATGAAGAGATTTAGTATTCATAATTGGAGACAAAGTGTTCCTACGAGTCTCTCCTATGAAAGGTGTGATGCGGTTTGGAAAAAGAGGCAAGCTGAGCCCCAGATTTATAGGACCGTATGAGATACTAGACCGAGTGAGAGCTGTGGCTTATCGTTTGGCACTTCCTCCTGAGTTGTCCTTTATTTATCCAGTGTTTCATGTCTCAATGCTAAGGAAATGTATATTAGACTCATCTCAAGTGCTTGAAGCACCTGCTATACCACTTGATGAAAAGTTGTCTTACGAGGAGGAGCCGATGGCAATTGTTGATAGACAAGTAAGAAAGCTACGGTCAAAAAAAATTGTGTTTGTTAAAGTCTTATGGAGAAATCATACCGTTGAAGAAGCCACATGGGAAGTAGAAAAAGATATGCAAGTGAAGTATCCCCATTTGTTTCAGTCTACAGGTACGTACTTAAGTTAAATTCGGGGACCGAATTTCATAAGGTGGGGAGGATGTAATACCCGATATTTTTAATAAGGGTGTATTGGTCATTAGCAAAAGAATAATAATAATTATATTATAATAAGAAACTAACTAAAAAAAAGAGGAATAAGCATCCAATAAAGGGCCGAAGCCCATTCTGTGGAAACAACACAAAGAAAGAAAGGGGAACAAAACAAAAAAAAACGAAAGAAAGAAAGGGGGAAAACGGGTCTGCTTCAGAAAACGCAGAAAAAGGGATTTCAAAAGGAGAGGAAGAAGAAGAAGAAAAGGCTGGATCCAAACCTTGAGAAATCTTAAATATGCACTGGTTTTTACGGGTAATACTCGAATTTTTCATCTGGGTTCTTTTCTTTTGGTAATTCTTTCTATCTCAGTCCATATATTTGAAGGGTTTCACAAGGTATAAGAAATTAAATACCAATAAGAGTTATTCTGGGCAAATCACGCCATTGAAAGTTGGTCAATGTTACTGTAGGATAAATTCACTGGGAAAAAAGAGGGGTATTGATGTATTTCTACTTAAACTAGTCTCATTATATATGATCTTTGTTAGGTGTAAATTAAGTTAGGGTGCAAGGATTAAGTTTTGGTGTTTACCTGCATTGCAATGACAATATCGAATTTGGGTTTGAATGTGGTAAGTCTAGTATTGAGTACAAGAGATAAGTACTAATTAAGAAGGAATATTATGGACAGTAAGGTTATTTCAGTTCCAATTTATGCACACGATTAAGGAAATTGAACAGTACAGGGAATAAACCATATAAATACTTTTTTATTTAAAAGATTTTGGACTAATTTAAATTAGTCATAGCATGGGTAAATATAATTCGGTGAATTGATGATAATATATAAAACTCGGAGGATTGGGTATTCTAAATTAGTGATGGATGTAGCCAAAATGAGGAAATTAACATGAGATCGATATTATGTAATTATAGACTGATTGGAGGAATTTGTACGAATTGCTCGAGGTGAAGCATTTGGTATTTCGGCACGAGTACTGTGAGTAGTAATCTTAACGCAATTTGTGTTTTCATAACTTGCATGATTTTTAATATGAATATGTTACCGATTATTTTGAGTTGCATGTGGGACAAGTCTTCTACTCGATATGATACCGAAATAGTTATTTGAGATGATTACCGTTGTTTTAAATATTTTTGCTGTCACTAGATATGTTTTACCGTTACTTGAATTTTACTGTTATCTAAATGAAATTACATGATTTGATAAGAATCGAAATGCCCTATATTGTTTTAAAATATTTTCTTATGAGTATATACGGATACAGAGACAAGTATAAATGAGAGTAGACTTTGAAGGATCCCGTAGCTAACGACATGTTCGTTAGACCTGGTGCACCTTGTATTTACCGACTACAGAGTACAGTTATAGCCCTCGCTAGTGGGAAGGTAGAACTAGCATACCGTTACCGATTTTCCTCGAGTAGGGACTACCGTTATATTTGACTTCTTGCGAAGAAGTCCACAGTTACACCGGTTACATGGTCCGTTCATTGAAACCTCCCAAAATATGAATATTGGTATTATACAGTGGTTACCGAGCATATTACTGAATTGTTGATTGTATTATACTACAAGAAAAGCATGATGAGACTGAAAATTATTTATTATTTCGGAAAGGGCATTTTTATGTTATTTTCTGTTTGAGATACTAGCCCAAATAAAAACGGTTGTGGTTAAGTGTTATTACTCACTGAGCTAGCAATTCATTCCCCGCTAATTTTTTTTTACAGAGACAGCAGTTGACGCGGGAGAGGATTTCGTTAATTAGAGCGCACAGGTTGATAGTTCTTGGTGAGCCTCCCACTTGTTCGCGTGGGCGGAGATTTTTATTTATTGTTATAGTCTTTTCTTTGAACTCTTAGAGTCGCTCCATGGTCATTCTTTTAGTGTCTTGAGTAGTCTTTGTTATTATAGACTTATGTTGAGTAACACTCATTCTTATCAAATTGGGAGATAAAATAGTATTTCTAGTTGCTAGTGGGTGGACTGTTAAAGGTAGATATTTATTTTGGTTATTTTATAAAGTTATTGTCATTTGAATTGCTATTAGGATGTTTGGTTGCTGATTTGAGACAGGAAAATTTTTGGGATAGTCCAAAAACAGGGAAAACTCTATCCGATTTTCTGTAAAATTACCGATGAGGCTTACTTGGGAGCACTTGCTCCTAAGTGCCGGTCATGATCCTAAATTGGGTTATGGACATGTTCCATTTGGGAATTAGATTTAGTTCTTCTTTGTTCAGTTCCCCCTGTCAGGTTGCCCTGGATGGAAGAACCTGTTCCATCACCTGTTCCTTCTTCTGGTGCAGCTTCAGCTTGGGCTGTGGTTTCATTTAAACCTTTTACTAGCCCAATAGCTTCATCTTCATGTTCTTGTCTCTCAGAAAAAATATTAGTTTCATCAAAAACTACATGTACACTTTCTTCTACACACATAGTTCTTTTGTTGTACACTTTATAGGCTTTGCTATGTGAAGAATATCCCAAGAATACTCCCTCATCACTTCTGGGATCAAACTTACCTAGGGAGTCCTTTTCATTGTTGTGCACAAAGCACATACATCCAAATGCTCTAAGATGAGATATATTTGGTTTTCTCCCTTTAAGTAACTCATAGGGAGTCTTCTCTACAAGAGGTCTAGTCATGCACCTATTAATGATATAACATGCAGTATTTACAGCTTCTGCCTAGAAGCTATGAGGCAGTTTACTAGAAAGAAGCATAGTCCTAGCCATATCTTCAAGTGTCCTATTGTTTCTTTCAACTACTCCCTTTTTTTTGCGGAGTCCTGGGGGTACAAAAATTATGATCTATGCCATGCACATCACAAAATTCAGCAAACTTAGCATTTTCAAATTCAGTTCCATGATCCTACCTAATTGATGCAAGTTGATTACCTAGTTGTTTCTGAGTTTTCTAACAAAAGAAGTAAACATATCAAATGCTTCATCCTTAGATGTTAAAAACAATATCCAGGTAAACCTAGAGTAATCATCAACAAGCACCATCACATATTTTTTACCACCTCTGCTTAATGTTCTTATTGGACCACAAAGATCCATATGAACCAGTTCTATCGATCTGGTTGTGCTTACCACTTTCTTGCATTTAAAAGAGGATCTTACCTACTTCCCCATTGCACAATCCTCACAAACTTTGTCTTCCTTAAACTTGATATTAGGGAGCCCTATCACCAGGTCCTTGGAGACTAATTTGTTGAGTTTACTAATTTGGGAGCCCTATCACTCTTTTCCTTTTGGGAATTGGGTATTTGAAGAGTCGCCACCTAATGATTATGGTGCGTTAGGGCACCTAGACTAATTAACTCATGAAATTAGTTTACCAGAGATTAGGGTAAGGGCTCGAAATAACCTTGAGGGAAGGTGTTAGGCACCCCTCGCGGTCCACAATGATGGGTCCCGACCGAACTTATATGAATCAGTCATTTGATGAGTAAACAGTTTCAACACGTATTTGCAAATAAGGGTATATTTTCATATTCTAAATACAGGTACGATTCAGATAATGGGAGCAAGAGAGAAATTTGAACAATTTGCATATGTAAAGAGAAGAAAGTTTATAAAATTTAAACACATATGGAATTGGGAAGAGGGGGGGGGGGGGTCCTAGGTTGGTTAGCCTACAAGATCATACCCACACAATGCCCGACAATCACTCCTCAATGAGGGGCTACACGTGGCATTAGCGCGTAGTCATCATATCCTTACTACCCAATTCCCTCCCTTGGTCATAGCCTAAAGCGTTGTAGCAACCTTGAAAGATATCCTAGGCATGCATTTGTGGTCCTGGAGGTATTTTAGGACCTCTAATTTAGGTAGTTCTAGACTATCCTAAGGTACTTAAAGGAGAAAAATCTAGGCGTCAACCAAAACAATTAGGACTGCACTGAAGGGAGAACAATTAAAGGCTCACATTTACCTCCACAAACAGAGCACATAAGTGCACGTCTTAAACACAGTTTCAGGTATTTAAAGAAGCCCTAGAACAGGATATAAAGGTGAGCAGAGAATATGCGGTATCGAATTAGGACCAAAGTGTGAAAGAATTGAATCCATTTGCCTACTGATTTTTAGACTTGTTGAGTGTGAGCAATCTCAAATAACAAGGCGCAATTTTATAGTTACAGAATTTTAGTCGCCCTAAAGGCTTGCCTATGCGTATAATAGTGATGTCCTATGAGCATGGTATCCAATCACTGATGCAATAAAACAGTAAACAGTTTTAAACGGGCAATTTGAATCCTATAGGCATGCTTTCTAATGATATTGATTAAGAAACGAGTAGGTTAGTTAATCTGATTCAGAATTTACAGGCGTGAGTTAAAGTTAGCCTAATTTTAGATCCTATAGGCATGATTTCTATTAAAGCATAAGGCGAAACAAGCAGAATTTATTTGACCAAAGCGAAATCCCTGTAGGCATGATTTCTATTAAGGCTGATTTAGACCCTATAGGCATGGTTTCTAATTGTGTGAAAGTAAAGCAAGCAAGAATTTATTTGAACCAAAGCAGATCCTACGGGCATATTATCTGACAAACACATCAAAATAAACCCTATAGGCATGTTATCTACCCAACTTTACCCACAATATACAACTACCTTCCCTTTTTCACTAGTCACCCCAATGTTTGCTTACAATTAATTATTACAGACCAAGAACTGAATAAATTACATAAAATACAATATACATTAAACTATAGGGACCCTGAAGCAGGCCCAAAGTAGTTTCCAAGCCTTCAGTAACCTCAAGTGCTCAAAGTTACATAGCCAATTTCATGTCTAGGTGTGTCAAAGTTCCCTAAGGACCTCAAGGATCCCGGACAGTGCTCACACCCAGACCTTTCCAAATGAACTGATTTATGTGCAATGTGGAAGGGCCAGCCCTGATATGCCAGAGTTCAGAGAGATCTCAAGGGTCTCAAGGCAGTACACATAACAGAGAGGCAGGACTTAGTAAACTAAGAGTAATGTGAGCATAATGATTTGAAAGAGTTTGGTAAACAGTAGCAAATGGGGGCCTTAAGGGGGGGGGGGGGGAAGCTTTTCTGAAATCAATACTAGTTAGGGTGGAAAAAAGTTTGAGAAAAACATGAAGAACATCTTGAGATCAGAGAGCAAGCCTCAGAACACACAGTTTCAAAAACATTTTGGGCAAACATACTTCACACAAGGAGAAAAGAGGGGTAGGGGACACATATGGATGCACCTTAATCAATGGATAATCAATCAACGGTAAAAGCAAGATAGATATTTAAGGAAGGAAATCAAGTAAGACTTGGGTACAGAGTAGGTAATTAGGGGTGAATGAACAGGGGTTCAATTGAGGAACAATTAGTAAGAATCAGCAAATAACATCATTGATTCAAGTAAGGCAACAGAAAACTAATAAAGGCAAGAAGTTCAATCAAACCGAGTAGCGAGGTAAGAATCAAAGGTTTTGTTAAGGAAAAGATTTCAAATCAAACCAGAAATACGAACTTCAGAATAATCAACTGTTTAATTAGAAGAGAAAATCACGTAAATAGTCAACAAATAGGCAATTCAAATAGGCAAGAAAGGAATAGTCAGGATTCAACACATAGGTTTTAACAAAACAAATTGGTAAATCAAGAATTCAAAACAACCCTGATTTAAGGAGGAAAAATATCGGTTTACCATGAATAGCCAGGATGAACATAGACATATTAGAATCAGTAAAAAAAGCTGAACCAAAAACTTAGTAGAGGTATATTAGGATAAAAAAAATCACCAGACATCTAATCGGCTAAAGAAAAATCACAAGAATCATAGCAAGGAAAAAGTCAGTACACAAGTAACTCAGAAATCAAACAAAAACGTCGAAAATTAGGGCTTTGAGCATAAACAAGTTAGGGTTAGAGCAAACCTTACGAAATCGGTTAAAACACATAAGAAACAGAAGATTAAACACTCAAAATTATCAAATGTTCTGGAAACGGAAATTTTCAGAAACCTAGTTTAGAAAAAATATAAAATCATTCGACAATCAGAAGATTCTTGTAAAAATCAGAAGGTTCTTGTAAAACTCATACGAAATAGGTTCGATCTATCTCAGATCTTGCACAGATCTGAGAAGTTCAAAGGACAAAAATTAGGGCTTCGAGAAGAACAACACAGAGGTGAAGAAGCAAGCTTAGAAACCCATAGATCTAAGGCGATATAGGAAGATCTTACTCGGAATTAAACCAGAATAGCCTGAAACAGGCGAGAAAAGGGCCATAGATGCAATCAAACTAACCCTGGTCCCTTGAGGACCCTGGAGATGGTGATACCAGTACAGGAGAGGCCATTAGAGGCCTGGGGGTGGTGAGAAGCCACCATGGATGGCCATAGATGAGTGACGGCGAGGTCCGATTAGGGTTTAGACTTGAGAGCATTTGAGAGTAGAGGGGATTAGGCGACGGCGGGGCAGGGTGTTAGAATGACTAGGGTTTGGGGGGATCATTAGGTTTAATTTTGGAAAGGGGGAACCTAGACCGTTGATCAAAATGATCAATGGCCAGGATTTGGCCGGGTATTGGGTTGGGGCAGGTGGGTATTGGGCTTGGGCTGGTCTATAAGGAGTCTGGGCTAGTTAATAGGCTAGGTTTTAAATGAAAAAGGGGCTATTTGTTAAATACCCTGTTAAATTGATAAAACAATTTTTAAAAATAACCAACAGACTGTAAAAAAGTAATTTTCAATCTTGGAAATATATTAAAATAATTACTTAATATTAAAAAATATAAAAGACTATTTTTCTGGTAAAATAATGTAGTAATGCATGTGTGCGCTATAATTGCAAAGTAATTACAATTGAAGCCAAAAATACAAAAGTGGCTATTTGTACAATAATTGAGACTTGATACAAAGTGCAAATAATCAAATTAAGCTACAAAAATATTATAAAACTATTTTTGACGCAATTAGTGATTGTTTTTATAAAACAAATGTTTTAAAAATGCAGAAATTATATGAAAAATACTGGTTGATACCAAAGCACAGTTTTGAAAAAGATATTATGGGGAAAATTGGGTATCAACAACCACTATCCATGTACCATATTTGGTTGTTCCCCGTCACTTGGACGTGCAAAAGGAAATCAGGGGTTAGTCTTAGGAACCCAAACTAGTTTCGGTCCATTTCTATAGGCAAAAGGGTGAATTAAATGTTTTTAGCCCATCCTGGCAGCCTATTTTTCCCGTGAACAAAAGTTTTGTTCTTTTGACTAGCCTTTTCTTTTGCAGTACACTCACTTTTGTAGTGACCAGTCTTACCACAGTGTGTGCAGATTTTGTTCTCAGGAAGTGTGATGTACTTGCTTTTGGGATCCCACTTAGGTGCAGGGGTCCCATAGCCAAGTCCTCTCTTATTGCTACTATGGTGTTCTTGTAGCCATGATAGTGCATCAGAGGACTTATTCCATTTACAAGTTCTATCTAGTTCATGCTTAACCTTGCTTAGATCTTCTTTTAGGACTCTTATCTGCTCATCCTTTTTGTACAACTCATCCTTCATTTTTTCTAGATTTTCTTCTAAGGTGAGATGTGTGATCAGCTTTCTTCTTACCTGTTCCTAATTTCAGTTTTAAATTTTCAGATCTAAGCTCTAGCACAGTGGTGTCAAGTTCAAGAACTTGGTTCTTCAACTCAGCATTTTTACTATCACTTTCACTAGCCCTAAGTTCCAGATTTTTGTACTTAGCTTTCAAGATTACACATTCCTTAGACAGCTGTTCCTTTTCATTGTTTATGACCTCAGATTCATCAGTGAAATCTAGCATTAACTCGGATAGACTTTCTTTAGACAAAAACTTAATCTTGTCTTTGAGATGAATCGCACTTACCTCTGATTCCTCATCAGATTCTCCAATGGCCATAAGTGCCTGTTCATCTCCATCTTCATCTTCTGAATCCTCATCTGAGCTCTCTCCCCAAACAGCAACCATAGCTTTTGTTCTTCTTGGGATGAACCTGTTCCTTTTTTCTGTTTCTTCGTTCAGCCCTTTCTTTCTTCCATTCAATTTCCCACTGAGGACAGTTTTTGACGATGTGGTCAGTCTTACCACATTTGTAGCAGCCCTCGTTGGTCTGTTTTCAAGGACCCTTGGTTTGTTGTAGGTTGCTCCTCTTGAAGAATCCTTTCCTCTCATTAGATACTTCTTGAAATCCCTCGTGATCATAGCCATTTCATCCTCCTCTAGATCTGCACCTTTAGCGATTCTGAGAGCCAGGCTCCTTTCCTTCTTGGGTGCATCCATCTTCATGGTTTGCCTTCTAAGTTCATAGGCAATGAGATTTCCAATTAGCTCGTCCAACTTGAGCGTGGCAATGTTCTTTGATTCCTGAATAGCAGTGATTTTGCTTTCCCAAGTAACTGGCAAAACCCTTGTCAAAATTTTCTCAACCTTGTCTTCTTCAAGGATAATCCTTCCAAGAGACTTAAGTTCATTTGTTAGTGTTGTGAACGCTGTATATATCTCTTAGATGGTTTTTCCTTCCTTCATGGTGAAATCCTCATATTGAGAGTACAACAGTGTTCCTCTTGATCTCTTCACTTGAGGAGTTCCTTCGTGAGCCACTTGCAAAGTGTCCTAAATTTCCTTAGCAGTAGTACAGCTTTGAATTCTGATGTACTCGTCTGGACTAAGTCCACACACAAGCTATTTCTTGGCCTTAGCATTCTTTTCTCACTTCTTCAAGTCCTCAGCAGTGCAGTCAGCTCTAGTCTTTGGCACGTCTACTCCTTCAGTATTCTTCTTCATGGTAGCCAGGGGACCATCGGTAACAATGTCCCATAGTTCATAATCCTCTCCGATGATGTGATCTCTCATCTTGTTTTTCCACCAGGAGTAGTACTGGCCATTAAAGAGTGGAGGCCTAGCAGTGGATTGTCCTTCCCAGTTTTCAGGTGGTGCACTCATCTTGATATGTTCCTAAGGTGTTAGCCTCTTCAAGGATAACCTACTCTGATACCAATTGATGTTTTACACTTCAATACCACATAAGAGGGGGGTGATTTGTGCAGTGACCAATTTTTTGCTTAAGCTATTTATGGAAGGACCTGATTTTTCTAAGTGTTCCTTAACCTACTATTGCAGAAATAGTAAATGCGGAAAGTAAAGAACACAAGTATTTTACGTGGAAAACACCTGGCTCAAAAGGTGAAAAAAGCCACGACCTACTTTCCAGTAGGATTTTCCCAAACTCTCCACTAAAATCACTGAGCCAAAAACTGCATTTACAAAAACTCTTTTGTAAACCTAGGACTAACTCTAATCCCGTTGTAGCACATGGCCTCGACTGTTGCGACAACTTCAAGTTAACTCTAACTTGAAAACTCTGAGTACCTAATATAATTACTTCTAGATAAAACTGAAAGGTACAGTATGAAAATACCTACTACAATTGAACTAGAATAAAAGACAGACACTTGGAACTGGTTCTTCTATCTGGTGCAAGTAGCTTCAGGTTTGCACGCTTGAATCACACACGAACTGCTTGCAAAATTGCCTTGCTATTTTGCTCTCAATTCACGTTTAACTTCTGCTTATGTGCGTTACCTGTAAAAGAGAACAACACTAATATTTATAGAGTTAGTAAATAGAGATTGACTAGAATTCTGATGCTACTCTTCCTTGGTGGAAGAGTTCTAGTTGATCTCAATCTCTAACTTATTCCCTTTCTCAAACCGTGTTCTCTTTGAGTAAGGAGTCCTTCTCCTTATCCAATATGCAACCTTTTCGATTAGGATTAGGAGATATTACTGCTTTCAAGTTAAGTTTATCTCCTTCACGTGCATCTCACATGCTTAAGTCTGTCCATATCTGTGATCCACTAGGATGGACCTGGTTCATGTCTGAGTTCCTTTGTCAGTCTTCAAAACTAACATTTACTTGGGCCAACAACTGTTTTTTTTTAACCAAGATGTAAAGTCTCAAAAGCCACTCATGTACTATACAGCATAAGCATGCTAGTCCCAGAGGCGGATTCAGGATTTAATAACTATGGGTTCAATATCTGAGTTTTTTAGCATTGAACTCATTATTAATAAAATTTTACACAAAAATTATGCTCCGCATCAAAATAAGCATAATTGATAACTATGTTGCGGACATAAATAAAAATCAAATTTAGAGTAAACTTTTAAGTTACTCGTAAACTTTATATTATATCAAGAATACACAAAAAAAAAAAAAAAAAAAATCAAGCATAGACGAGTCAATTATATGAGATGCCAGATATGAAGTACAAGATCTCATCAAAAGAGTACAGAAATCAGAAAACTGATTACTTAGATACATAACACCTTTCATCAAACAGATACACAAATCAGGAAACTGGTTATTTAGATACATAACACCTCTCATCAAACAGATGCACAAATCAGGAAACTGGTTATTTAGATACATAACACTTATCCGTGTCCAGTATAGATCAATCCTTCTTTACAAATATAAGATCTCACCATGCTAACTTAAGCTTTATATTATCATTGCAATGATGCGAGTTCAGAGATTCATATTGCTTTCTTTCCTTCCAGATTTCTTTGTTGCTTCAGTGGGCTAACCAGCTAGAGGATTCAGCACGCTCCCTATGAATAACACAACACCAGTAGATTCGTCTCTTATAAGGAATAGGAATGGATGGTCAGCAACAAAGTCCATTTCCTTCTCAATTATCAAGGACTTGGTACACTAGCTGTAACAGCTGCAGCTTCAGTTCCTTCTTCATTTACCTCGATGAAGGACTTGTGAAAAATCTGTGAAACAAACAACCTGCCAGCTAACGGGGAATCCACCATCTCAGTAAGGCCACCACCAGAGAAAGGCAATGTGAGGCCAAGTCCCTTTAGAACATTAGAAGCTTCAAAACCAAAAGTTGTTTTGAATTTAGGGATAAGAAACTTGCGCATTTTAGCCTTTTCAAACGGAATGTGATGATTTAAAAATCCAGGTTCTGAACTAATCTTGTCCAATAGAGCTGGTAATCCATCACGAGCATCTGGCAAAATTAAATACATGCAGAAACGACGCATATCTTTGCGTTGTTTGTAATGAAGTCCCAACATTTTGAAGCCATCAAAGGCTACTGCATATTGCTTGTTCTTGCTACTCATGAACGGCGCTTTAATAGACCCTCCTCTGAGGAGATGGAATTTATGGTCTTTTGTTTCTGAAGCATTGAACTTGTCATTCCATACTCCTTTAAAATATAATGCATTTGCAAAGATGAGCCTTGTCATATTGTTTACTGTTCCATGTGGAAGAATCTCTTTGATGAGATCATTTGTCTTCATTTTAGCCCACTGATTAACTTGATTGGCAACCTCAGCAGCCTTAGTCAATATTTAGCAAGACAAACATAGTGTACGACAGAATTAGCACATACTATATGCTTTAGCCAACAAAGGGAGTTGTAGTAAGAAAATTGATTACAGTACTTGCAAGGGGTAAGTGAGAATTTGGATGCTTTACGTGGTATATTTTAAGCACTGATTGGGCATATATTTGCACATTGGGTATATATATATATATATATACATTCTGCATGTTATACAAAAAATTTACACACTTTTTCGGCTACCGAATATAAATAGTTTCTAGCACGAGCTAAAATTGAAAATACCCCAATTCCAAACGGGTTTCAACAATTGACAGTATTTGGTTTTATAACAATTGACAGTATTTGGTTTTATACTACTTGAGGCTAGAATGATCAAAATGCTAAGCAACACAGCCTCTGTACAAATTGTTTAACACTTTTCAATATTTTAAAGTCATTGCCTAATCAATAAATCAATCAACTATACCTCAACCCCAAGTTAATTGTAGTTTATTATATGTATTATCCATGTCCATTTTATATGATAGTATTTGGAGGGCTTATGATGAGAGTAGTATATATATAGGGTCAATTATAATAGTTAACCAACCAGTTTTCAGTCAGCATGAACAAAGAAAATTGAACCTCAGCATAAAAGAAACAAGATTTGAATGAAACAAATGAATAAAGGCCTAACCTTGTACTGAAAATCAACAGACTCTGCAGCAGCCTTGTAAACTTTATCCACAACCTTTTTATAAGAAGGCTTAAAAGGAAGTGATTGGTCGATCCAAACACCATTAGTAACGGACAAACGCGGACCTCCATTGGGGCTGCCATCAACAAAGACGATATTGACAAGATGAGAATAAAGACAGTTGAGTTCATCAATAGATTTGGACTTGAGGAAGCATAGCAGCTGATCCTTAGTTGGTCCCTTAGAGCCGGCAGCAATCAGACCAAGAACAATTTGAATTGAAAGAGGAGAAAACACAAGGTTGGAATCGTCCTTAACTTCTTTGGAGAAAACATGCTTAGCGAGCATGAAAGAAACGTCCGTTTGGGTGGTGATCGATTCCCCCATATCCATATTTTGATCATTGGAAGACTTAGTTGAGTGAGAATGAGAAGAATGTGAGTGAGAGTGTCCCTTGACGGGCAAATTTATCACAAAGATGAAAGCTCTCAAGAATTTATGTACAATTACTGATACTTAACATGTGGGGTTTTGAATTTGAATTCGATTCCGCAAAACCCATATGGAGAAATGATGAATAAAGAAATTAAAAGTTTGATAATTAAGCTTTGATTTTCAGAAGATTGCGTTCATACACAAGAAAGAACAGAGGAAGGGAACACACGTTAACACTCACTTTCAACAAGTAGCTAGAGTCAAGATATTGTTGTTTATTGAGTGGATACTTGAATAAAAACACCAAGTACAGAGATTGAAGCACGTAGCTTGGAAATTAAGTCATCTTCTTCGTGCACAAAATATGGAGAAAGGAGATTATGTCCTAGCTGAGGTAGGCATCAGAGAGTAGCCCAACAAGAAGAGAATCAATGCATTCTGTCTCAAATAAATAACACTTGATATTCTGGCGTCCAAATTAAGCAAATATTTTTGTTCTTTTTTATTGTGTATCTGGTATAACATAAATTGTTTTTCCTCTAAAAGAGGAGTCCGGTGCACAAAGCATCCAGTATTCAGGCACGATCCAGGGAAAGGCCGCACCCGCACCCAAGGAGTGTGATGTGGACAGCCTAACCTAATGCAAGCATTTGTGACTGCTTTCACGGCTTGAACCCGTGACCAAAGTCAACTTTACCGTTGCTCCAACGCTCCCCTTCATAAATTGTTTTTCCTCTGAAATTGTTCTATCTTACAAAATTATTTCTAAATTATTTTAATGTTTGTACAAGATGGAGAATAGCATAGTTTTCTCGCTAATTTGGTGATATTTTGTAGATTAAGGTTTAACACATGTGGAATTATTAGTTGAACGGGTGATATGATGAAAAGTTGAGACATATGCACTTAAGTTGGAATTTTGGTGTAAGTTTAGACATATGCCATTAAGTTAATAAGTTTAACAATTCTTTTACGATTGATTCGAAATGATTTTAAAGGGAAGTCTTCCCTATCATTACATATTTGAATATTGTAAAAGGGAGGAGTCCTTCCATTTTTTTGAATGTAACACTATTATTCATTCATATGAATCTCAGATGTAAAAGAATAGACATGTACTTTCTTCATATAGGTATAAGAAGGTATTGTCACAAGTCCTCTCTCTATCTCTCTAATATTCTAAATAACAAAAAGATCGAACTATGAATCTGAACAGCAACAAATGGATGGTCCGCAACAAAATCTTTTGGCTTCTCGATTTTACAACACACTACTCGTGCTTTAGCAGCAGTAATTTATAACAGCTGCAGCTTCAGTTCCCTCCTCATTTGCCTCAATAAAGTATTACTCGCACATATACTGTAAAAGCTTTCAACCATTCAACAAAGAGTAAAACTTCAAAGTCAAATTAATTATGAATTATTTGTATCAATTACGTTTTATTCATGTCCATAAAACCGATCATAGCAGTTCATAAAGTTCGCAAAAATGCTTTCACAAATTTCAATGAAAGAAATTAATCAGCTAGAGTTGGTGAATTATGAATGAACGACTAACCTTGTACTGAAAATCAACAGACTCTGAAGCAGCTAGCCTTGTAAACTTCATCCACAACCTTTTTAAATGAAGGTTTAAAAGGCAGTGATCGGTCGATCCAAACACCATTAGCAACGGACAAAATCCGACCTCCACTGGGGCTTCCATCAGCAAAAATGTTGGTGACAAAGCCGGCTGAAGGGTAAGGCAGCCCAAGCATTGGCTTTGGGACCCCAAATTTTGGAGGCCCCACTTTCCATTGGTAGTAATTTTATAGGGGTATTATCACTTTTAGCCCACGTCAGAAGCTATTTATATGTGGTAGCCGAAAAAGTATATAATTTTTTTTGTATTTTTTGTATATAACATACAGAATGTATATCTATTTTTTCGGTTATTATTTTTACAGCGACTATACGATGTTATTTTTCTAATTTTATATTTTTTTTTAGTAAAAAATTGAGTATCTTAACGTTAAAAAGTAAAAATTTTAATACAAAAAGGAAAAGAAAATTTTAATTTGTTACTCACGGTGATCGTTGAGATTTGAATAATCTAAAGGGTATGTATCTTTGATTTTTTATTTAGTGGGTAAAATTTGAGATCTCAAGATACTAAGAATTTCAAAAAAAAATTGCCTTAGCCTCGTTAAAAACATAATAGTCTCATATGGTAGTTTAGACTTATTTTTAAATTATATAACGTTAAAGAAAATATTACGAGTAGAAGATACTCTGATGGATATACTCAATAAGATAACAAGACTTGATTTTTTTTTCAAATACCTATATTCCTCATAAAATAGTATTCCTATAACAATTTTGCACAGGATCAACAATGTTTCAGGAGAATAACTCGTTATAAGAAAATTATTAATAACTTTGCATCTAAAAAGGTTAAAGAAAATAGACTTCAAACAAAAATATATAAATTTATTTTGTTAACAAATTAGGGCCTCTCATTGAGATTTTGCTTTAGGCCACCAACAATGTTGGGCCTCCCTGGTTGGTGACAATATAAGAATACATAGAATTAAGGGGCATTTGCATCTATACCCGTTTTTTGTGTCACGTTTTAATTTGTGCCCGCTTTGCCAAAAAAATTGCAAGCGTACCCGCTTTTTCGCATAACTTCAGCTTACGGGGCTGAAGTAGCAAAGGCAATCACGCAAAACTTCAGCATTCTAGTAGCCGGGGCTGAAGTTCAGCTCTAGAGCTGAAGTTTTTATTTTGTAACTGGCGAGTTTTTGTTTTTGTAACTGGCGAACTTCAGCTCTGAAGTTTTTGTTTTGTAACTGGGGAACTTCAGCTCTAGAGCTGAAGAATTTTGTCTTTGTAACTGGGCAACTTCAGCTCTAGAGCTGAAGTTTTTGTCTTTGTAACTGGGGAACTTCAGCTCTAGAGCTGAAGTTTTTGTTTTATGTCAGCTGAGACGTTGACATGGCTCGTGAAGTCCACCACTTCTAGTTTTTCGTCTACTAAGCGCTTTGATGCAGCTTCTACAGCTAGTTGTAAATCTTTCTCTGTGTTTTTGTCAATGTTAATACATAGCAAAAAGGTTCCTTCTCCAAACAAATTGGAGTTCTGGTGTTCCATTGTGAAAGCCTTTTGCCTTTACCACATCACCTAGTCTATAACGATATAAACGTGGGTAATCTAATAATTAACGACAAAAAAACATGAACATCAGGCACATGGAAGTTGCCTTGTAAACTTTGTCCACCACCTGTTTGAAAAAAGGCTTCAGAGAAAGTGATCGATCGATCCAAACACCATTTGCAACCGACAAACGTGGACCTCCTCCGGAGCTGCCATCAACAAAAATGATATCGACAAGATGAGAGTAAAGTGAGTTGAGGTCATTAATAGATTTGGATTTGAGGAAACAGAGCAGCTGGTTCTGTGTTGGACCCTTAGAGCCAGCGGCAACTAGGCTAAGGACTAATTGAATTGAGAGAGGAGAGAACACCAGGTTCGAATCACCTGTAATCTCTCTGGAGAAAACGTGTTTAGCAAGCAGGAAAGAAAGGTCCGTTTGGTCGGTGATGGAGTTCCCCATATTCATTTTTAAAGGAGAGGAAGACGATTGAGAGTGAAACAGCCCCATAGTGTTTAAGATTTAGTTAAAATTTTATTTAAGATGAGACTAGCATCTATTGTGATTTAAAAATTTGACATTTTTTCAAGAATTTATACTAGAGTTTGAAGTAACACGTGGGGTTTTGAATTGATTCCGATGAAATTCATATGGAGGAATGGAGAATGAAGAACATGCATGATCGTAAAGCTTGATTTTCTGAAGATTGCATTCATACATGTTGCGGCCAAACGCACACGCAAGTGCACATGATCGTCAAGTAATAAAGTAGTGAGTAGAGTATCATTCCCACGAAGACTTGTGATTAACTATTGACTGATTTAAACTCAATTAACTTATCGATCCAAGAGATTTTTTTCACAGAAGATATTTGTCTTTAATTTACTACCTAAAAATATCAATTAATAAACTAACTAAAATAATCAACCAAACAAATAGCAATTTCGAATGACAATCAGTAGAGGAGAGTATTCCAAGGTCACGGGCTAGTTAACAATCATGTTGCGTTCTTGGCTTAAAATAACTAATTGATTTATCTAGGTTGTTGATTGACAGGGTTAATATTGCTCATAAGAATCTGTCGAGTTCTTACTCGCCTATTCAAGTTAACCTAACGCTTATATGTCTATGGAGTTAGAATCAACAAGAACGCATTTATAAATCCTGTATTTCAACCAAGCAAGACAATTAGGTATATGTCTATCCTAATTGCGAATCCGTCCCCCGATGCCCAGGTTCAAGAACTTGCTCTATTTAATTCTATATGCAATCCAAAGTTCCCACTTTCGAGTTCAACTATAGATTCGTAGATAGTATTCCACTGTTAGCTACTCAGCAAAATAATTGAGAACAGAATTAAATAAACAACCCAATATGATTATACCAACTTTGTTAAATTAAACGCTGAACAACAACAATCATGTATCACCCATGACCCTAGAACAATAAGTCTTAGCCACTCATAGCAGTATTCATCTCAATAATATTTAATTTCATTCAAAACGTAAAAATAAGAAGAAGAAAAGAAGAACTTGATGTTGGATTTTCCTCCTTGCCTCTTGCCTCTATGTTTCTTGTACTAAACTATGAACCTTCAAATCTAATCCTTGAGCGAGCTTGACTTTATATAGGTTAAGTGAAATTTCCTCCAGATTTCCAATTTTGCCCCTAACAAATCTTTTCCAGAACTGGGACTAGCGTGAACGCGCTAATGTTCGCGCTAGAGTTCGCGCTAGTTTCCTGACATTCTGCCTCCCGCTTCTAGACTAGCGCGATCGCGCTAGTCCTCGCGCTAGAGCTCGCGCTAGTTCAGGCTATTTTTTCTTCAATTCTTTGTCTAGTCTTTGCGCGCACTCAGCTCCGAGGGGTCTTTCTTGCTCCAATGCAACTCCAATCACAACTTTAAGGCATCATATAGGCTCACCATCCTGCAATGTGTAAAATTCACAATTAGAGCCCATTTTTCATCATTTAACCATATTATGACATTGAAACATAATCAAGCGGGAGCATAAACAATCGCCAAATCACCTAGACTTAGCCTATTATCAACACCCCACACTTAATTCATTGCTCGTCCTCGAGCAATCAAACTATACTCTCTAGAGGTTCCACTCAACAATTTCCCTTAACGCCTTACACCCAGAACAATTCACATATGCTACGCCTAGTAGTGAACAATCTCAGCCTCAAAAGTCGACTCTCAAGTGCCAAGCAATATTCACACTTCCTCAAAGTACTCTACACAGAACTCAAGACTTGCTTTTCCTTCACGAGTCACATGCCCTCACAATCACAGCAAAGAAAGTAGAATCAATCCACATATTCGAATTTCATGCTCACATATATCAAAGAAAATCGCTCACCCTCACAAAAGAAGTCACATGCATGCAATTGGTACCATAAGCTTGCTCTTGATGTAAATCTCTACTAATGTAGGCTCGCTCGATCTAAAATCAATTAGGACTTAAGGTAGCATGGTCGAGGGACGTGTAAAGGAGCTGGAGGTGGAGTTATCCGCAATGACCGGGCAGATGGCGTCATTGTGGGCGGAAGACGTGCGCCGAAACTCGCAACCTTCTACGTCCCGTGCTTCAGCCGATTTGGGTGTCCCTCGTTGTTTATATGAGTTATAGGTTCATGCTGAGGCCAAGCTCGATGTTTACAAGGCTCTTCATGCCGAGGGGAGGGTATCTGAAGCCGAGCTTCGGGATGTGCGTGCCAAAGCTCATACAGCTCATGAGGAATGCAGGTACGAGCCTCTTTCACCTGACGGGGATGACATTAATTCGGACGATGCAAACCCTCTTGCTTCCGACTCTTGGTATGAAGATGTGTACGGTAGCGCTGATGCTGCATAAAAATTTTGTTTGTACTTATTTTTGTCGTAGGATTTTTGTAAGGGCGTCTTTGAGCCCATTGTAAAGATAGGTGCCAGTAACAATTTGTTGTAATGAAGAAATTGTTTTGTTTATTTGGCGGCAACCTTTGTAATTTTCATGGCATTCTGCGCATTTGTCGGCTGTCAAATCGATTTTATTTCGAGTGAGGTCGGACTCTTTCTCTTTTTTTTTGTGTCGATGGCCTTAGCCAGTGGTATGTTACTTTCGAGCTGGCGTCAAGATTATATCCAGTCGTAGTTCAAGCGAGGTCGAACACGTTTCTTAGTCGATGGCCATAGCTAGTGGGATGTTACTTTCGAGCTGGCGTCGAAGTACTATCCCGTCGTAGTTCGAGGGAGGTTGAACACGTTTCTTAGTCGATGACCATAGCCAGTGGGATGTTACTTTCGAGCTGGCATCGAAGTAGTATCCCGTCGTAGTTCGAGCGAGGTCGAACACGTTCCTAAGTCGATGGCCTTAGCCAGTGGGATGTTACTTTTGAGTTGGCGTCGAAGTAGTATCCCGTCGTAGTTCAAGCAAGGTCGAACACGTTTCTTAGTCGAGGGCCTTAGCCAGTGGGATGTTACTTTTGAGCTGGCGTCGAAGTAGGTATCCCGTCGTAGTTCGAGCGAGGTCGAACACGTTTCTTAGTCGATGGCCTTAGCCAGTGGGATGTTACTTTCAAGCTGGCATCGAAGTAGCATCCCATCGTAAGGATGGCCTTCTATTCTGTTCGTTGGAGTATAGTGGGTGCTAGTTTCATTCATACATTGGAGATTTGATTATATTATCGTAGAAGATACGCGTTGACTTTGTACATACAATGGAGATTTGGCTATCTATGCGCAGTCCCTTTATTACTCGGCCTGGAGATTATATCGACGGGCGGAGTAATGAACAACACTTCGGACCTCAAGGCATCTCCTTTTCCGCCTCATTAAAAACCTCACCGAGAAAACCCGATTGGGACAAAACCCGGATGAGGGAAAAAGAGTACGACTTAGGGGCACCTTTTTTCAGAAGTGGAAGTATTTTAGATGGGCGACATTCCAATTATTTTGGAGTAGTTTTCCTTCCATCGTCTCTAACTGAAACGCTCCTTTGTTCGCTGACGCTGTGATTTTGTATGTCCCATCCCAATTTGTTCCTAGCTTTCCCTCATTAGGGTCTTTTGCTGCCTGTGTTTTAGCTTGAGAACGTAATCTCCAACCTTGAGTGGCGTATTTTCGCTTTCCTGATATAGTACCTCTCTGCTTGTTGTTTTTGGGCTACCATTCTTATGTGAGCTATGTCCCTTCACTCCTCGACTTCATCCAGGTCTTGTAATCTCCTTTTGTCGTTACTTGGTCCGCTCTCGTTGGAGTATCTCAGGCTAGGTTCTCCGACTTCGACGGGTATAACCGCATCAATCCCGTAGACCAAGGAGTATGGCGTTTCGCCTGTGCTGGTTTTTGGCGTGGTGCGATATGCCCATAGTAATTCTGGCAGTAGTTTAGGCCATAACCCTTTGGCGTCCTCGAGCTTCTTCTTTAATATATTCAATATCGTTTTATTGCAAGACTCGGCTTGACCGTTGGCGGCAGGGTGGTATGGTGTGGAGAGTATACGCTTGATGTGCCATTTTTTAAAGAACTCGGTTGTTTTCTTTCCAACGAACTGGGGTCCGTTGTCGCAACTGATTTCTTTAGGAATGACAAAGCGGCATATTATGTTTTTCCATATGAATGCGATAAGTTCTTGCTCACGTATCTGCGTGTATGCACCTGCTTCCACCCATTTAGAAAAATAGTCAGTTAAAACCAAAAGAAAGCGTACCTTACCTCGCCCTGCTGGAAGGGGTCCGACAATATCCATTCCCCACTTTATGAACGGCCATGGCGAAGTGACAGAGTGCAGTAGTTCTCCTGCTTGGTGTATCATAAGGGCGTATTTTTGACATTGTTCACATTTTCTGACGTAGTCTGCGGCTTCTTTTTTCATGGTGAGCCAGTAGTATCCCGCACGGATGAGGCATCTGACGAGGGCACGGTTTCCTGTATGAGCACCACAGTGCCCCTCATGTACTTCTTCTAATACCCGCCACGTTTGGTTTGGTCCGAGGTATTTGGCCAAGGGGCCACCGAACGTCCTTTTGTAAAGGTCATGATTCAAGAGGCTGTACCTGGCCGCCTGTATTCGGAGCTTTTTGGCTTCTTTCTTATCTTGCGGGAGCGTTCCTTCCTGCAGATAAGTTACGATACGATTGCGCCAGCCCCAAGTCAGATTTATAGAATGTACCTCGACCTGATCTATCAAGGAATGTAGGAGGGTGGCCACATTTTCTTTATTGATACTTGTGGTGGTTGCCGCTAATTTGGCGAGGTCGTCTGCTTCGGCATTTTGCGCCCTAGGTATCTGGTCGAGGCGGCATCATCAAATTCTGGTAGTAGTTTGCGGATTTCTGACTTGTACTTTTGCAGTCTCGGTTCTTTGATTTGGAAAGTCCTAGTGACTTGATTCATCACGAGTTGGGAGTCGCAATGTAAGACGAGTCGTCGAGCGCCATATTTGAGGGCTAATTTCGATCCTGCAATCACAGCTTCGTACTCGACCTCGTTGTTAGTCATTTCGGGACATCGTATGGATTGGCGAATCACTTCGCCTGTAGGGACTTCGAGGACGAGTCCCAGTCCCGGTCCCGACGTGTTAGATGCACCGTCAGTATAGAGGACCCATAGGTCGGAGGGGCATGACGCACGGAGCGCCTCCTGCTATGCTTCAGGCAATATTTCCGCACTGAAATCGGCGATGAAGTCGGCGAGCACTTGCGACTTTATAGCCGTTCGCGGTTGATATGTTATATCGTGCTCGCTTAATTCTATGGCCCATTTGGCCAACCTGCCCGATAGTTTGGGTTTGTGTAGGATGCCCCTGAGGGGAAAAGTTGTCACCACCTTTATGGGGTGACATTGAAAATATGGTCTAAGCTTTCGTGAAGCTACGACTAATGCCAGAGCTAATTTCTGAAGGTGGGGGTACCTTGTTTCGGCATCAATTAGGGTTTTGCTGACATAATAGATCGGAGACTGCGTACCTTTGTATTTGCGGACCAGAACTGCACTTACCGCAACTTCAGAGACTGCTAGATACACCAGGAGGCATTCGCCTGGATCTGCCTTGACCAGTAATGGCGGTGAGGATAGGTATGATTTTAATTTCTTTAGGGCGTCGACGCATTCCGAGTTCCATTGTAATTTGTGATCCTTCCTCAGTACATTGAAAAATTTATGGCACCTATCTGATGACCGTGAGATGAACCTTGATAGGGCGGCTATTCGTCCCGTCAACTTCTGTACCTGCTTTTTGCTAGTCAATGTCTCCGGTATTCCTTCGATTGCGCCTTGATCTGGTCTGGATTGACCTCGATACCCCTTTGTGATACTAGAAACCGAGGAATTTGCCCGAGGCTACGCCAAAGGCGCATTTTTCTTGATTCAATTTCATTCCGTATTGCCTCAATATTTCGAAGGCCTCCTTCAGATGACCGATGTAATCCTCCTTCTTTTTTGACTTCACTAACATGTCATCGATGTAGACCTCCATAGTTTTTCCAAGTTGTTCTTTGAACATTTTGGTGACTAACCTTTGGTATGTCGCTCCTGCGTTATTGAGTCCGAACGACATAACTCTGTAGCAATACGTCCCCTGGTGGGTGATAAAGGTGGTCTTTTCTTGATCTTCTTCTGCCATTAGGATTTGGTTGTAGCCACAATAGGCATCTAGGAAGATTAATAGTTCGTGCCTCGCTGTTGCGTCGATGAGCTGGTCGATGTGTGGTAGTGGAAAGGAATCTTTTGGGCATGCTTTGTTGAGGTCGGTAAAGTCGACACACATCCGCCATTTCCCGTTTTTCTTTTTTACCATGACCACATTGGTGACCCACTCAGGATACTTTGATTCTCGGATGGAACCATTAGCGAGTAGCTTATCGACTTCTTCGCTAACTGCGTCGTTGAACTTTCTCCTCATTTGCCGCACAGGCGGGTAGAGAGGGTCGACATTTAGCCGATGTGTGGCGATAGCCCTTGGGACTCCCGGCATATCTGAATGGGAGAAGGCAAACAGATCAGCGTTGTAAGTTAAGAATTCATGGAACTCACCTGGTTTTGAGAGGTTGTGCCCGATATAAGCTTTCTTCGTGCTGTCAGTGTTGTCCAATTGAACGGGGTCGAGGTCTTCCACAGTTGCCTTGCAGGCCTCTACGACATCTGGATCTTTGATGGCCTCTATGTGTATGTCGGGTTTGGTTCCCGACATGGCTGATTGCTATGCTTCCGCACTCGCTCCCTTTAGTTGTTGGGTTTGCACGCAATCTTGGGCGATGCGGTAGCATTCTTGGGCGGTATGTTGCTCACCTCGGATGCTGAATATTCCCCATGGGGTAGGAAATTTGATCACTTGGTAGAAACTTGAAGGGAAGACTCTCATGGCGTGTATCTATGGACGTCCTATGATTGCGTTGTAGGTTGTTTCCTGGTCCATGACGTGAAAGTCGTTTCCAGAGTGACTCCTCTAGCCAGAACGGGCAGCATTATCTCTCATGAGGTTCGTTCAACTGCATTATTAAAACCCGTTAGTGTTATGCAGCGCGGTATTATCTTATCCCCGAGTCTCATCTGTGCGAGGACTTGTGGGTGGATAATACACGCACCGCTTCTGTTATCCACCATTATTCTTTTTACATCGATATCCGCAATACGTAAAGTTATAATCAGAGCATCATAGTGAGGGAAAGACAAACCGCGGGTATCTGACGTGTCGAAGATGATACTATCTTCGAGGTCATCATACCATTCGTGAGCGGTTGTTCGCCTGAGTTTGTGTGTAGTGGTGAACTTCACATGGTTGATTATTGTATCATCACCGTCGCCAATGATCATTTGTATGACATGATCCGGTGAAGGTGGTTTTTGGGGTCCTTGGGGTTGACGCCCACGAGCGAAGTTAGCCCATCCTCAATCGCTCAGCAGTTCTTTCAGGTGTCCTTGGTTCAGCATTCTTACCACTTCCTGTCGCAAGCCTATGCAATCTTCGGTCTTGTGTCTCCTTTTCTGATGGAACTCGCACAGAACGTTCGATCTCCGGGTGCTTGGATCCGACTTCATTTTCTGCGGCCACTGCACCTTCGTGCCGAGCTTTTCTAGTGCATACACTATTTCTGAAGGAGAAACGCAAAAGTTATGAGCAGACAATAATGGGGGCACACCTCTCTCATTCCGCTGTGGCACGATACATCGGGGCGTAACGTCTGCATGTCGAGGTGGGATAGACGACCGGATGTAGGGCTGATGCCTCTCTCAATTGAAACGGAATAGTTGGTCCCTTCGACCGTCGTTACGGCGGACTCTCCTTATTTCGGTTTGTACTGAGGTTAGCCGTTGGATCGGACCATTTAATTCATCCTCATTTGCCCTTACTTCGGCACAATATGCGTTATGGATTTCTTCCCACGTAGTGGGAGGGTATTTTATGAGCCTACTTAGCAGCTTTTTTGTTTCTTTCGAGCCGTTTCTATTTAACCCATTTTGGAAGGCTGCTACCACCATCCCCTCTGATACATTGGGTAGGCTCATTCTTACCCTGTTGAATCGGGCTAGGAAATCCCGAAGTCCCTCGCATGTCGTCTGTCTAACGACGAAGATGTCATTTACCCTGGCTTCTGCTTTTTTCGCTCCCGCATGAGCGGTGACGAATTTATCTGCCATTTCTTCGAATGTTGATATCGACCGGGCCTGCAGTTGGGAATACCACGTTAGTGCTCCCCCTGTTAGGGTTTCACCGAACTTTTTTAGCAGCACTGATGACACCTGCTCTTTCGACAGATCGTTGCCTTTCACTGCCGTGACGTAGTGGATTATGTGATCTTCCGGGTCTGTGGTGCCATCGTATATTTTCAAGTATGGCGGCATTTTGAAGGTTTTTGGAATAGCATGGAGGGCTGCCACTTCACTATAGGGCTGTTCGATGAATCGGCCGACATCTCATTTGGGTAGCATCTTTGGAGCGCCCGGTATTTTATCGATCCTTTCTTGGTGTTCCTTCATTTGATCACGGAGCGTTTTGTTCTCATTTTCCATGTCATCCATTTTCTTTAGGATGGCTGCAAGTGCGTCATTACCTGCATCGTTGTCAGTGTGAGCATCACCTGCGCGTGGAGTTTCTGGCTCATCGGTGATAGTTGTGGTGTCAGCGCGCATTGTGCCTCCGATATTTCTTTGAACAGGTTTGTCGAGTATACCGCTCAAGGTGTTTGTTAACCACTCTTCTAAAAGTCTTTTCACAGCAGGTGGAGCTTCTCCTGCTGCGGATGTTGAAGTTTCCCTCTCGCGCGAGACTGTCACGCCTTCGTGCGGGAGGGGGGGGGTGAGATATCTCCCTCGGGTGTGGCGCCTGGCGTTATATTTTCATTGCCTTCCCGGCCGGCTTCGTTGATAGAGTCCATAAGGTTGCTAGTGACGTCTACTATCGCTTTCAATCTTGCTTCCCCCTTTCCTGTCATTATTGATCTTTTTTAGGCCAGGAAGAGGTGATTATTTCTTTCAAGGATCTAGATGAAACTAAAGTCTCAGCTAAAGAAATCCCCACAGACGGCACCAAATTGTTTGATTCAAAAGATATTGGAATCTAATTGAACAAATCAATCAAAGAGAATGAAGGGGTAAATCTCAGCTAAGCATAATAAGCTCTAGAACATAAGATGCAAGTAATGAACATGATGAAAAGTGGTTGTTGATCTTATGTAAAAGGCGATAATTGTACAGTGAGAAGGATAATCTTCAATATCGGAGAGAGTTTACAAGTTTTGCTTTAAATTGAATCGTTCTCAAAAGCTCGAGAGAGAGTCCCCTTACTAGGTATCTCCTCCCCTATATATAAGGGCTAATCCCTTTCTGTACCCTAGAGGACATACCCTAGGGAATATACGTGGGAATATTCCAAAATACCCCTAATTGGGCATACACTGCTGCAACAGCCGTCCGTCCTCTATCCGTTATCTGTCATCTCTCGTAGGACGTCCCGCTTACGAAGATTTCGTCTTCCATTGCCTTTGTCAAATAGCTGCGGTCGTCCAAATTTGGACTCATACAACCCTAAAGGAACATTTAATTAAAAAACGAAATATCAAAATTGATAGTCATTATTGGCAAAGCATCTGATAGATGGAACATATTAATCAGGCTAATTAAACGAAAAGCGACAATTGCACGAGTCCATAACAATTTTGGTGTTGAAAACAAATTAAAGATAAGAAAATGACAAAAAGCCATCTGGCCCAGTTTTCCTTTTCAGTGATAACTTTACTTTAGCTAAATGGATTTGGTATCAATAATATAAATTCCCACGTGTTTTTATGCAACATGGGAACTAAAATCTTGCTTTCAGATTATTCTAATGGCTTTTTCTTTTGCTTCCACCAAAATATCGGTATATGCATAATTGGCAATGTGCCCACCACTTAGAACCAATAGGATGTCACACTTGCTACTATATGCAACTTGAAGTGACATGGCATAAATCTCTAAGTCCATAGAATGTTTGGTTTGGCTTTTAAAATATAGCTTATAAGCTAAAAGTCAAAAATTATAAATTCAACTTTTTACTTATTTTTGAACTTTTCATGACTAAAAATAAGTGTTTTTAAATACTTTTTTATTATTGTCAAATACGACAAAAATTAAAGAAGTACATAAAAATTAAAAGCAGTTAAAATAAGCCAATCCAAACACCCTAGTATTGCCGCTTGTTTAAGCACTCCATTATGTTATGGTATTGTTCTTATGTTTATTAATCTGTTCCATTCATGAAGAATAAGAATACCTAAATTAAAACATCATTTAGGGCACAGCAGCTCTTAGATATTTCTATCTACCAACAAAATTCTTTTCTTTTGGGTTTAAGCAAAAATGTAAGTGAAAAGACAATGTGAACACAATAAGGTCGATATCACAACGAATATGTCAGCAGTAGCTCTAATAATGGAGATAAAGATAAGCAATGGCTTAATATGGTAAGTTTCTCCAAAAGTAGGGGCTAATACCAATTACTCAATGTTGCGGCCAAACGCACACGCAAGTATACGCGGTCGTCAAGTAATAAAGTGACTAAAAGTCGGATGTCGATCCCACGAGGACTTGTGATTAACTATTAACTAAATTAGACTATCCTAATTATCTATACAAGAATTAAACCTAGAAGTATTTGATTCTAAACTAATTAAATAAAGAATATAAATAATGAACTTTAAACAGAGGAAGAGCAGATTTTTATGACATCAATGTAATGAAAACTGTGACGACCCAAAGGGTCATCACCGGATTTCTCTTTTTCCGTGCTTCCGAGGCCTTGAAAACCTCATTTTTGCTTGCCTCGATTTGCGTGCACAGTCCGGGCGCGTAGCCGGAAAGCTTATATGTTAAGTTCTGTGAAAATTTTCAAAATGTGGCTTTAAAATGATTAAAGTTGACTTTGGTCAACATTTTTGGTAAACGGACCCGGACCCGTGATTTGGCAGTCCCGGAGGGTCCATAGAAAAATATGAAACTCGGGCATATGCCCGGAGTCGAATTTCGAGTTAGTGTGTGTGATTGGTTAGGAGCCCCGAGGGCTCGGGAGTGAATTGGAGGTGGTTCGGGGTGTTTTTACACTTAGGAAAGGATCAGATTTTGCTGCATTTTTACACAGGCATTTTGTTCTTCGCGAACGCGGCCTCAGGCTCGCGTTCGCAGTGCCTTGGTATTCCCCTCTTACGCGTTCGCGTCCTACTTCACGCGATCACGTAGTTCTAATTCCCCATCCTTCGCGTTCGCATCATCATTATCGCGAACGCGTAGCTTTACCAGCTTCCTCAACGCGTTCGCGTGGCCCCTCACGCGTTCGCGTATAACAGTCCCTGGACCCCCCAACATTTTCTTCTACGCGTTCGCATTCTATTTCACGCGTTCGCGATGAAGTGTCCAGTTTACCCTTCACGAACGCGGACCCTTTCCCGCGAACGCGAAGGGCAATTTTGCCCAGTGAATTCTTAAGTTAAAAACAGAACAGTAGCTCGGGATTTTAATAAAAATACACGAACTCCTTTCTTCTCCAAGCACTTAGGCGTCCATTGAAGCTCCCTTTCATCAAAACTTCTTGGGCAAGCATTGTTCAACTTGTTTTCTTCAATTTCCTCTATTAATTACTAAATTCCTAGCCCTAAATCACGGAATCAAAGTAGAAATTAGGGGTTTTGGGTAGAGTTAGGGTTTTGAGAATTTTAGGTGATTCAACCTCAATTTGGGGTCGAATCTTAAAACAAATTATATATTTGAACTCGTGGGGTTATGGATGATTGGGTTTTGGTCCGAGCCTCGTGTTTGGACCATGTGGGACCGGTGTCGAATTTTGGTATTTTTGGGNTTCTCCACAGCCCATAGGCGATCTTTAGAGCTCTTCTTCACCAAAGCTTCTTGGGTAAGTATTATCTAACTCGTTTTCTTCATTTTCTATCATCATTTATCAAATTCCTAGACCTAAAACATGTAATTTAGGGTGTAAATTGGGGAAAAGGGGTAGAATTAGGGCTTTTTAATTTTTTTTGATTTAGACCTCGTTTTGGGGTCGAATTTGAAAATAAATTGTATATCCGGGCTCGTGGGGGAATGGGTGACATGGAATTGGTTCGAACCTCGTGTTTTGACCAAGCGGGCCCGGGACCGATTTTGGAATTTTTGGAAGAAAGGTTGGGAATTCATATTTAGGCATTGGGTTTAGTTTGTTTAGCTATTATTAATATTGTAAAGTCATTATTTCATAGATTTTACTGAGTTGGAGCCGAATTCGAGGGGTAAAGCTACACTAGAGGCTTGAGTCGATTTTTGGAGCATTCGAGGTAAGTGTTTGGTCTAACTTTGGCTTGAGGGAATAGGAGTAGGGTCTTATTTGCTATTTGCTATGTGTCGAGTACGGTGTATAGGCATGGTAACGAGTATCTATACGCTGGTGTCTAGCATAACCGTGCGTCCTTATATTGAGATTATCCTGAATCGTAGTGATTTCTTCCATGCTTGTTCGATGATTTCTATATACTGTAAAGAGCATGAGACAGATATTTTGAAATGACTCTTGGAGCGATGGCTCGAATGTTAAAGTGAATTTCAGTGAAANATTGTAAGTGAGAAGTATAGAAAAGAGAAAGAGTTGATGGTTACTCCCTTGCCGGGATGTGTTATTGGTTTTGTTGATTTTCTCCCTTGCCGGGATTTAACTTTTTATTTGAGTTTCCTTTGCCGGGATTTTGTATTACTGTTCGTCTATCCCCTCGCCCCCATTGGTTGTGATTTGTTGATTGGGCGAGGTTGTGTTATTTATACATGGATCAGGTTGCACGCCGCAACAACACTATATAATTGTGGATCGGGTTGCACGCCGCAACAACACTATATAATTGTGGATCGGGTTGCACGTCGCAACAACACTATGTAATTGTGGATCGGGTTGCACGCCGCAACAACACTATATAATTGTGGATCGGGTTGCACGCCGCAACAACACTATATAATTGTGGATTGGGTTGCTCGCCGCAACAACACCATATAATTGTGGATCGGGTTGCTCGCCGCAACAACATTGTATAATTGTGGATCGGGTTGCACGCTGCAACAACACTGTCTATTTATGGATCGGGTTGCACGCCGCAACAGTATTATATGTGATCGGATCGGGTTGCGCGCCGCAACAAGCTATAGCTTAATTGTGTTTACTCCGGATTTAAGTTTTATTTGGCTGTTCTATCCTCTAAGTTTAGACTTCCTGTTTTAACTGTTGCCTCCCCACCGCATGAATCCCCCTCCTTTTGTAACTGTTTATTTCCTGTTTATTTTCCGCAATTTATTTCATAACTGCACAGGTTTATCTGGTAGTCTGGTCTAGCCTCGTCACTACTTCACCGGGGTTAGGCTAGGCACTTACCAGCACATGGGGTCGGTTGTGCTGATGCTACACTCTGTGCATCTTTTTGCATAGATCTAGGTGTTGGAGCAGCATTTGAGTAGCAGTAGCATTCTGGGAGCGAGCTTTCAGTCCAGGGACATTCGAGGTAGCTTTGCTGACGTCCGCAGGCCCGGAGTCCCTTTCTACCTTATTCAGTTTGTTATCATTTGTACCGAAGCAGCCAATGTTATGTTTCATTCAAACCTTGTATTTAGTATTCTCTAGACGTTCGTGAGTATTGTGACACCAGTCTTGGGTAGAGGATTTTGTTAAACTTCCGCATTTCCTTCAGTTAATTATATTTGAGACTTCCGCTTTATCATATTATGCTTTATTTTCAGTAAATGGACGATAATTGTTAAAAGAAGTAAATTAAGTTGGCTTGCCTATCTCCTATTAGTAGGCGCCATCACGACTCCCGAGGGTAGAAAATTCGAGTCGTGACAAGTTGGTACCAGAGCACTAGGTTACATAGGTCTCACAACTCACGGACAAACTTGGTAGAGTCTGAGGGATCTGTACGGAGACGTCTGTATTTATCCCCCAAAGGCTACAGATTTAGGAAAGTTTCACATTTGTTCCTTCTTGTCGTGTAGCTCTATTTCTCAAGTACTGATTGAACTTCTACTTTGTTCTTCCACGATGGCGAGAACATGCGCTTCTTCATCTACCGCTCAACAGTCCGAGTCCCCAGCAACAGCTCCGGTGGTGGAGCCTCAGGTTGATTTGGAGGAGGAGGTTCCTGCCCTAGCAGTCGCGGTGGGCCCAGCTCGGGTCCCAGAGGGGTTCATTGCCATCCCAGTTCTTCAGGACGCTCTAGTCCAATTGGTAGGCTTCGTGGAGAGCGTCATTCGAGCAGGTTTGCTTCCAGGAGTTCAGCCAGCGGTGGTAGGTCACCCGGGCACAGTGGCTCAGGCCGAGAGTGAGATCACTTTTCAGGAGGCGGCCGATGTGGGCCGTAGAGTTGAGAGGGTTTTGCTACAGGGAGGTGGTCATGGGTCGGATAAGAGGCCACGTCATGCAGGCAGATTCAGTGGTACCTCGTCCGGAGGTAGAGGTTCTTATGGTAGAGGCCATCCTCCTAGGCCCTTTCAGTCAGCTCCCTAGGTCGCTCATGGTACTTCAGGTGGTCATTCAGGTCGACAGGGTCAGCCTCAGTTTCCTCAGCTGCAGCATTTGTGTAGATGTTATGAGTGTGGTGAGTATGGTCACAACAGGAGGGTTTGCCCGAGGTTGAGGGGTGCTCAGCTGCAGCAGACGAGGTCTTGCCATGCTTGTGGTGATCCGAGGCACATTGTCAGATTTTGCCCTCGAGCTTTGAGCAGCTCTCAGCATCAGAGTTCTCGTACTGGGATTCGGGCACCAGAGGTTCCTCAGCCTGCCCAGCCAGTTAGAGGCGGTGGCAGAGGTGTTAGAGGTGGAGGTAGAGGTCATAGAGGTGGAGTTCAGGTCGCCAGAGGTAGAGGCCAGCCAGCAGCCAGGCCAGAGGCTGAGTCTTCAGATGCAGACATTACAGGTACCATTCTGATTCGTATTAGAGATGCTTCAGTGCTATTTGACCTTGGGTCTACGTATTCGTATGTGTCGTCCTATTTTTGTACCGTACCTGGTCATGCCTAGTGATACTTTGAGTATTCCTGTTCATGTATCTACACCGGTGGGTGATTCTATAGTGGTCGACCGAGTGCATCGTTCCTGTGTGGTAGTGTTTGAGGGTCTTGAGACCCGTGTATTGCTCTTGGACATGGTGGATTTCGACGTTATATTAGGGATGGATTGGTTGTCCCCGTATCATGCCATCTTGGATTGTCACGCCAAGACCGTGACCTTGGCTTTGCCGGATTTGCCCCGATTGGAGTGGAGAGGGACCCCAGGTCATGCCGCCCGATAGGGATGTTTATTTTTGTATTGATTTGGCTCCGGGCACTCAGCCCATTTTCATTCTGCCGTATCGCATGGCCCCGCCAGAGTTGAAAGAGTTAAAGGATCAGTTGCAGGATTTGCTTGAGAAGGGTTTCATTTGACCCAGAGTTTCGCCTTGGGGTGCGCCAGTGTTATTTGTGAAGAAAAAGGATGGTTTGATGAGGATGTGCATTGATTACCGGCAGTTGAACAAGTGACGATAAAGAATAGGTATCTACTGCCGAGGATTGACGATTTGTTCCACCAGCTTCAGGGTGCGAAGGTGTTTTCAAAGATAGACTTGAGATCTGGCTACCATCAGCTGAGGATTAGGGCGTCTGATGTCCCTAAGACAGCATTCCGCACTCGGTATGGGCATTATGAGTTTTTGGTCATGTCATTTGGGTTGACCATGCCCCAGCAGCATTTATGGAGTGGATGAACCGAGTGTTCAGGCCTTATTTGGACTTGTTCGTGATAGTCTTTATTGATGATATCCTGGTGTACTCCCGCAGCCAGGAGGAGCACGAGCAGCACCTCGAAAGTGGCTCTTCAGACTCTGAAGGATAGT
>NC_031992.1:7910639-7934420 GCF_001879085.1 Nicotiana attenuata
TTAGTCGGTTATATGCTAAGTTTCTCGAAGTGCGAGTCTTGGTTGAGTTCGGTTGCATTTCTGGATCCGTTGTATCAGCAGGAAGGTATCTCAGGTGTGGACCCGAAGAACGATAGAGGGTCAAGAACTGGACGGCTCGACCAAGCAATAGCTTAGAGATTCGGAGTTCCTTGGGCGTTAGCAGTTTTACTAATCTTGGTTCGTGGAGCGGGTTTTCATCTAGTATGCAGCCCGATGGACACAGATTGAGCCAGAAGGAGTGCCCAAATTCAGATGGTCAGAATGAGTGTGGGCAGCTCTTCAAAGCTCAAGGCAGCTCTGACTACGACACCGATATTAGGCTGACTGCTACAGGCCTCAGGGCCTATATACAGTTTATTGTGGTTGCTTCCCGTATTGGCTTGGTGCCGTATTGATGTGCCAGACGATTGCAGAAGTCATTGCTGTATACTTCGAGCAGGTTGAAGAATTTCCACGAGAAGAATTATCGAGTTTCATCGATCTCGAGTTTGGCAGACCATTTTCATGTCTTTGGAAGTTTGGAGGCCATTACCTATATGGGTGACGTGTGAGGATGTACCACTGATCACAGAGTCTTGCAGTACTTGTTCAAGCAGAAGGAGTTGAACTTAGGCAGAGGAGGTGTTGGAGTTTCATTGAAGGATTATGATGTTTACTGATTTTGTACCACCCGGGGAAGAGCCAACTTGGTGGCCAACGCATTGAGTATGGAAGTCGCCAGCATTGGTAGTCTGCTTTGTTCCGGTCAGCCAGAGACGCTTGCTTGGATATTCAAGCCCCATGGCCAACTTCGATTTGTCTGAGGATTTGGACGATTCTGAGCCTAGCAGGGTGTCTCAGCTTATACGGCATCGCATTCTTTCTTCATTATGGAGCCAGTATCCGCTTGATTCGGCAAGTTTGCATGATCCCCATTTTGTGTGTCCTGGAGACACGGTGTGTGAGGCTGAGATCGGCTGCACGAAGGTGACCTTAGATGGATGATTGGTGTTTCTGAGGATCACACCCCAGACCAACGGGGCGAGTTTGTGTGCCAATGTCGATGGGATTTCGAGATTGATTCTTTATGCCGGAGGCCCATGTTCCCGACGGTATTACTATTCACCCGGGCGCCCGCGAAGATGTATTCAAGACTTTGGCAGCATTATGGTGGCGTAAGGGATAAGAAAGATTTGTTGCCATATGTGGCTCTTATGTTATGAACTGTCAGGACAGGTTAAGTAATGAGCATCAGAGGCCTGGTGGTTTTTCAAAAGGATTTGAGCTTCCCGAGTGGAACGTGGAGAGGATTACCATGGGATTTCGTTACTGGACTGTCGATGAACTCGGTAAGAACAGTTTGAGCTATTTGGGTCACTGTTGATAGGCTGACCGAAGTCAGGCATTTTATTCCTGTTGCAGCACATTTATTCATCGAGAGGTTAGCTGAGATTCTAATGCCGAGAGATTGTTCGCCTTCATGGGGTGCCGGTATTATTATTTACGGATCAGGGTACGCAGTTATACCTCGCGCTTCTGGAGAGGCAGATCAGCGGAGAGTTGGGCACCCAGGTTTTCAGTGAGACAGCGTTCCATCCTCAGACGGACGGCAAAAAACGTCCGAGCAGGACTATTCAGATATTGAGAGGATACTGCTCCGGCAGCGCCTTGTCATTTGATGTCTTCGGAGGCATCGTTGGGACCAAGTTCTGCCTTTAGCGGAATTAGCCTATCAAACAACAGCTACCAGTCCAGCATTCAGATGGCTCCAAGTATGGCGTTGTATTGGTTAGGCAGATGGTAACAACTCCGGTCTCAGTCGGATGCGTTTTGTAACGCGGGGGCTCGGGTTATTGGGCTACAAATTATAGATTCAGGAGCCTGGACAGGTCAAGCATCAATTCAGGCAGCTTTCGTTCGGCTCCAAGTCGCAGGCAAAAGAGTTATGGGATAGTAAGGTTCGAGATGAGCTTTCATGCGTATGGGTTGAGCGGTCTGCTCGGAGTGTATCGCCCTATGAAGGGCGTTGATGAGATCTTGGGAAGAAGGCGCAAGCTTAAGCCCTAGGTTCATTGGCCCATTTGAGATTCTCGATCGAGTGGGAGAGGTGGCCTTGCAGACCTTGCCTTTGACCACCCAGTCCTTCGTCACCCAATCTCTCTCTCTTTGAGTCCAGCATTCAGATGGCTCCATATGAGGCGTTGTATGGCAAGTGATGTCGATCCCCCGTGGGATGGTTTGAGCTGGGAGAGGCTCGATTGTTGGGTACAGATCTAGTTCAGCAGGACTTGGACAAGGTCAAGATCATTCAGGATAGGCTTCGGACAGCTCAGTCCAGGCAGAAGAGCTATGTAGATCGCAAGGTCCGAGATGTGGCTTTCATGGTTGGTGAGCGAGTATTGCTCCAAGTGTCGCCTATGAAGGGCGTGATGAGATTTGGGAAGAAGGGCAAGCTTATCCCTAGGTTCATTGGCCCATTTGAGATTCTCGACCGTGTGGGAGAGTGGCTTACAAACTTGCCTTGCCGCCTAGGTTGTCAGCCATGCATCCAGTGTTTCATGTGTCCATGCTTCGGAGGTATCACGGCGATCCAGCCCACGTGTTAGATTTCAGCACTGTCCAGTTGGACAAGGATCTGTCTTACGAGGAGGAGCCGGTAGCTATTCTAGACCGGCAGGTTCGACAGTTGAGGTCGAAGAGTTTTCCTTCAGTGTGTGTCCAGTGGAGAGGTCAGCCTCCTGAGGCATCGACCTGGGAGTCCGAGTCTGATATGCGGAGCCGTTATCCTCATCTATTTCCCGACTCAGGCACTTCTTTCTTTTGTCCGTTCGAGGACGAACGGTTGTTTTAGAGGTGGAGAATGTGACGACCCAAAGGGTCATCACCTATTTTCTCTTTCATTCCGTGCTTCCGAGGCCTTGAAAACCTCATTTTTACTTGCCTCGATTTGCGTGCGCAGTTCGGGCGCGTAGCCGGAAAGATTATATGTTAAATTCTGTGAAAATTTTTAAAATGTGGCTTTAAAATGATTAAAGTTGACTTTGGTCAACATTTTTGGTAAACGGACCCGGACCCGTGATTTGACCGTCCCGGAGGGTCCGTAGAAAAATATGGGACTCGGGCATATGCCCGGAGTCGAATTCCGAGGAATAGAGCCCGAGAAAAGAATTTTTCTGTGAAATTGTTTTTCTAAAATTATTAAGGAAAATGGAAGTGAAAATTGATTAAAAGACTGTGGTATCGGGCTCGTATTTTGGTTCCGACGCCCGGTACAAGTCTTATATATGGTTTAAGCGCTTTCTGTAAAATTTGGTTGAAATCGGAAGTCGTTTGACGTGTTTCGGACTATAAGTTCCAAATTTGAAAGTTTATGAAACTTGGAAGAAAATCACGTGTTTTGATGCTTGATTCTATGTATATGATGTTATTTTGGCGATTTGATCGCACGGTTAAATTCGTAGGATGTTGTTGAGTTAGGGTGTGTGTTTGGTTAGGAGCCCCGAGGGCTCGGGAGTATTTTCGAAGGTGTTCCGGGGTGTTTTGAACTTAGGAGATGTAGCAGATTTTCTGCAATTTTTGCACAGCTTTTTCCCTCTTCGCGATCGCGGCCTTCAGCCCGCGTTCGCGTACCTTTGGGCTTTCCCTTCTTCGCGTTCGCGGCTCAGTCCCCGCGTTCGCGTAGCTTTAATCCTCCCTTCATCGCGTTCGCGAACCCCGTATCGCGTTCGCATAGACCAAACTCCGGACCCCAGCACTTTTCTTCTACGCGTTCGTGTTTGCCTCTACCCGATCGCGATGACTTGCCCAGCTTACCCTTCGCGAACGCGGCGCCCTTCCCGCGAACGCGAAGGGCATTTTTGCCCAGTCATTTTAATACTTCAAAAACAGAATAGTTACGGATTTTTACTCAAATTTCACACGAGCTCTCTTCTCTCCCAAGCCTTAGGAAGCCATTGAAGCCCCCATTCTTCAAGACCACTTGCGTAAGTAACTTCCTACTTATTTCCTTCATTATCCTTCATTAATTAGTAAGTTTCTAAGCCTAAATCATATAATCTAGGGTTGAAATTGGGGGAAAAGGGTAAAGTTAGGGTTTTTTTCGATTTTCTTCGATTTAGACCTCGTTTTGGGGTCGAATTTGAAAACAAATTGTATATTCGGGCTCGTGGGGGAATGGGTGACATGGAATTGGTTCGAACCTCGTGTTTTGACCAAGCGGGCCCGGGGTCGATTTTGGAATTTTTTGAAGAAAGGTTGGGAATTCATATTTAGGCATTGGGTTTAGTTTGTTTAGCTATTATTAATATTTTAAGGTCATTATTTCATAGATTTGACTGAGTTGGAGCTGAATTCGAGGGGCAAAGCTACACTAGAGGCTTGAGTTGATTTTTGGAGCATTTGAGGTAAGTGTTTGGTCTAACTTTGGCTTGAGGGAATAGGAGTAGAGGCTTATTTGCTATTTGCTATGTGTCGAGTACTGTGTATAGGCATGGTGACGAGTATCTATACACTGGTGTCTAGCATGACCGTATGTCCTTATATTGAGATTATCCTGAATTGTTGTGATTCTTCCATGGTTGTTTGATGATTACTATATACTGTAAAGAGCATGAGACAGAGATTACGATTACTAAACTCCGTGGAGCAATGGCTCGAGTTGTGTTACGGATTGAGGAGGTATATGATATGAAATGACTCTTTGGAGCGGTGGCTCGGATGTTAAGTGAATTATAAGTGAGAAGTATAGAAAAGAGAAAGAGTTGATGGTTACTCCCTTGCCGGGACGTGTTATTGGTTTTGTTGATTTTCTCCCTTGCCGAGATTTAACTGTTTACTTGTGTTTCCCTTGCCGGGATTTTCTATTACTGTTTGTCTATCCCCTCGCCCCCATTGGTTGTGATTGTTGATTGGGCGAGATTGTGTTATTTATACATGGATCGGGTTGCACGCCGCAACAACACTATATAATTATGGATCGGATTGCACGCTGCAACAACACTATATAATTGTGGATCGGGTTGCACGCCGCAACAACACTATATAATTGTGGATCGGGTTGCACGCCGCAACAACACTATATAATTGTGGATCGGGTTGCTCGCCGCAACAACACTATATAATTGTGGATCGGGTTGCACGCCGCAACAACACTGTCTATTTATGGATCGGGTTGCACGCCGCAACAGTGATAGCTGAGGATCGGGTTGCATGCCGCAACAGTATTGTATGTGATCGGATCGGGTTGCGCGCCGCAACAAGCTATAGTTTAATTGTGTTTACTCCGGATTTAATTTTCTGCTGGCTATTCTATCCTTTAAGTTTAGACTTCCTGTTTTAACTGTTGCCTCCCCACAGCATGTTTCCCCCTCTTTTATACTGTTTGTTTCCTGTTTATTTCCGACAATATATTTCATAACTGCACAGGTTTATCTGGTAGTCTGGTCTAGCCTCGTCACTACTTCGCCGGGGTTAGGCTAGGCACTTACCAGCACATGGGGTCGGTTGTGCTGATGCTACACTATGTGCATCTTTTTGCACAGATTCAGGAGCAGCTTTTGGGCCTCAGCAGTAGGATTTGATCGGGAGCTGACTTCAGTCCAGGGACTTTCGAGGTATCCTAGCTGACGTTCGCAGGCCGGAGTCCCTTCTATGTTATTAGTTTGTTTTCCTTGTACCGAGACAAACATTAATGTACTTCTATTCTGACTTGTTTTTAGCACTCTTTAGTAGTTCGTGAGTTAGTGACACCGGATCTGGGTAGAGTTGTATTTAAACTTCCGCATTTGGTTTTCAGTTATCTATGTTTTTAAGACTTTAAATGACTTGTTTTATTTATATCGTTGTGATGTTATCAGAAAATATTTTAATACTTGGCTTGCCTAGCTCCGACAGTAGGCGCCATCACGACTCCCGATGGTGGGAAATCCGGGTCGTGACATTCTTAAACTAATGTTTTCTGATTTTCTAGTTTTGAATACAAAATACTAACAATTAGTACCTCCATCTAACTTTTGATCTTAAGGGTTCCAAGTAAAATTTGTGACTGTTTTTAACACACACATATTATTCCACATATTATGTGAAGCGGAATATCCATTTTGTGTGGGTGATTGTCATAGTCCTTGTATTCCATGGAATCCATTTTGTACCGGTGAATGTCAAGTGTAGTTTTGCAGATATACTTCAGGGTGTATGGAGAAAGATGAGGACACTATTTGTGTGTGCTTCTACAAAAGTGACAAGCCATGTCCACAGTCAAAGGTTCATTAGAACTTACATGAGTTTCTTTTGTCACTTCCCAGAAAAAATATTATGCAAAGAACGAAATATTTTATTTCGACACTGATTTATATTTCATNAATTGCTAGTGATGGAAAGGTAATTAAGTTGGCTTGCCTAGCTACCACGAGTAGGCGCCATTACGACTCTGATGGTGGGAAATCCGGGTCGTGACAGATTTGGAGTTTATATCTCAATTTTGAGGGTGTTTTGGTGAAGATTAGACTTGATTTTGGCTGAATTTCATATTGAAACTCGAAGAAGACGACATGATATACATTATATTTACGAAATTGTAGTAAAAATTATAGAAAAAGTGTATTCTGTTTTGTGTGTGTGTATATAAAAAAAAATTAATTATTCTATGAAAGTTGAACAATATTGTATAAAAATTATATTTAAGTTGTATTATATTATAGTTGTATATAACTGAGTAGAAATAATGTAAGAAAATTGTAGATAAGTTGTAGATAAATTGTATAATATATAATTAGTTGTATGAAATTTATTTTTACTATGTAAAATCAGATACAAAATATACAAAAGACATATTGTATAAATTTTTTATAAAATTTATATTTAAGTTATATGTTATTGTAGTTGTATTTAACTGTGTAGAAATAATATCTGAAAGTTGTAGAAGGATTTTGTAAAGCCCAAGTGTGGTTTTTGATAATATGATTCAGTGTCCCTGAAATTTTGTCAGAGCTATGGATTAGTTGATCACACAGCTTTTCTGAACTGGTTATTGAATTAAACTGCACGATGCTACTGGATGAGGAACAACTTGTAATCATTCAGTCTTTCATTCAGTTATTAATGTTGTATCTTAGTATAACTGGATTTGTTCCTCTGTCTCTTTTATATAGTGCACTCCTCTTGAAGGATTCTCAAATTTACTTTGTTGTGATTAGTACCTCAAACACCAAGCACAGAATTCAACAATATTACTTACATTGTTCCGACAGTTGTATAATCTGTGATAATTCTGCATGAGATATAACTTCTTATTAGAGAGGAGTGAAAATTCGTAGCACACCTTCTATCCTTCTCTATCTATTCATAAGCGTCCCTGAATTGTTGTTGTTATGAAATGGAGAGTTATAATTGATGAAATAATATTCGTTGATTTTACCAACATGCGAGAAGGTATTTTCACGAAAAATTCAAGTGTAGGTGGAAGATCAGGAGAGAAAAGGAGAAAGAGAAGAGAAAAAAGGAAAAGGGTGTAACTACATCCCTTGATTGAAGGCACAAATAATGGATTGTGAGCTTTTTAAGGTGGATTGTATATATTTTGTAAACAAAACTTGTTTATGCGGAGTAATTAACTAAACATGGACATTAAGGGTAATAAAGTTTCAAATAGTGTATAGGAATAAAAAAATTCCTTAAAAGAAAGAAGAAGAAAGCAAATAAAAAGTAAAAATAGCACGGGCTAGCCAGTTTTCGGACTGGTCATTCAAAAATAGCCAGCGTTTTCAAAGTCATTGAAAAATAGCCACTATTTTGTTGCAACAGGGACCGGTCCAGCATAATATACTACAGATCGATGCACCTATTTATGAACTTCCAGCATATTATGCTGGAACTCCAACACGCGGAAAGTTCCAACATAATATACTGGAGATTGGAGCACATATGTATGAACTTCCAGCATATTATGTTGCACCGGTATATTATACTGGAACTCCAGTATATTATGTTGGAGTTCCAGTATACTTATGCTGGAACTCCATTATAATATGCTGGAGTTCCAGTATACTTATGCTGGAACTCCAGTATATTATGCTGGAGTATTTTTCGGATTTTGAACTGTGTTTTCGTTCAGATTTATCTTTACATGAAAAGTGGCTAAATTTCGATTACTTTTGAAACTGTGGCTATTTTTGAATGACCACTTGTAAATCTAGCTAATTTTGAATTTCTCCCAAATAAAAAAATGAAGGAAAAAAGAGGAATTTTTAGAAACTACTATTGTTTAGTGGCTATTAACTTCCTATAGCTACCATGTAACGACCCGATCGGTCGTTTTGAGCTCTAGCGCGCCGTTCAGCAGTTTGAGACCATGAGCAGCTCCATTTCAGGTATTACGACTTGTAAGCGTGGTCGGAATTGAATTTCGGGAAGTTCGGGGTTGATTCGGAAGGAGAATTCTCATTTCGGAAGCTTTAAGTTGAAAGAATCAACTAGGATTGGATTTTTGAGTAAACGACCTCCGGATTGGGATTCGAAGGCTCCAGCAGGTTCGTATGATGATTTCAGACTTGGGCGTATGCGCGGATCGGGTTTTGGATGACCCGGGAGCATTTTGGCGCCTATTGTGGAAGTTAGCATTTTGGAAGAAATTTCATAAGTTTGGGTTGAAGTGAATTTCAGTGTTATCGACGTCCGTTTGGGATTCCGAGTCTGGGAGTAGCTCCGTATGGTGATTCTGGAGTTGGGAGCGCGATCGGAAGTGAATTCGGAGGTCCGTGGGTCATTTTGGAGTCATTTGGCTAAAGATAGAAATTTGAAGGTTTTTGAGAAGTTTCACCGGAAGTGGACTTTTTGATATCGGGGTCGGAATCCGATTCCGAAAGTTGGAGTAGGTCCGTGATGTCGAATATGACTTGCGTGTAATATTTGAAGTCAATTGGACGTGATTCGATAGGTTTCAAAATCGAAAATAGAAGCTTGAAATTCTAAAGTTCATAAAGCTTGGATTGGAGGTCGATTCGTGGTTTTAGCGTTGTTTGATATGATTTGAGGCCTCGAGCAAGTCCGTAATGTGTTTTGGGATTGGTCGGTATGATTGGTTGGGGTCCCGGGCCTCGGGTGGATTTTGGGTGGTTAACGGGTCGATTTCGGAGTTTAAAGAGGAGCTGAAGTTGTTGGTTGCTGGTGTAACCGCACGTGCGAGACTAGGGCCGCAGGTGTAGAGCCGTAGAAGCGGCCCTGTCGTAGCAGATGCGGTGTTGGCGGGGGAGAGATGGGACCGCAGATGTGGTCATCTCGCCGCAGAAGCGAGACCGCACCTGCGGGTGTTGAGGCGCAGAACCGGATAGGGCAGCCTGGAGAGAGGACCGCAGGAGCGGTAGAGGGGCCGCACCTGCGTAACCGCAGAAGCGGTCGCGTGACCGCAGGTGCTGAAGTGCTGGAGGCAGTAAGTTCTTTTAAAATCGGGGGTTGGTCATTTTTTTTCCCCATTTTTCATTGGGTGTGGACGATTTTGGAGAGCTTCAAGTGGGATTTTTCATCATAGACGGCAAGGTAAGCCAATCCCACCTATCTTGAGTTAAATATATCGATTATGTATGGATTTTAGCATGTAAATTGGTAGAAGTTTGGGGGTTTGAGGAAAACCTAGAAAATTGATATTCTTGAAATTTGACCACGATTTTGGGTATGAAATTGAGAGTAAATTATATACTGGAATTCGAGGGGTTATGGGTAAGATTAATCTTCGGAAATTTTCGAAATTCGGGCACGTGGGCCCGAGGGCGATTTTGTCAACTTTTCGATCGGGGTTAGGAATTGTCATAAATTGGATTGTAATGAGTAATTGAGCATATATTAATGGATTTGCATAATTATTGGCTAGCTTTGGAGCATTCGGCATCGATTCGAGTCCTCGGAAGGGCATGGAATGCCGGTTATGGATCTTCGGAGCGAGGTGAGTCTCCTTTCTAACCTTGTAAGAGGGAATTGTCCCCATAGGTGAAATAATTGGTTATGTGCTCCTATTTGTGGGGGCTACGTACGCACGAGGTGACGAGAGTCCGTGCGTAGCTACTAATATGTGTAAGTCCGGGTAGTCTAGGACCCAAAAAGCATGCTATACTTGGAATATCTGTGATCGTATTGACAGTTGAATTTCTTAAATCCTATCGAATTGGTAAATAAATTTTTAAGAGGATTAAACTTCATTTTCTTAAAACATTAAAAGAGAATTGGCTTTTATTTGGATAAATGTTCCCCGATAAATTCTTAGTTAGCTGTTTGAGCATGTATTTCTATGTGTACCTGCGTCGCATGTATGATTCGCGGGCAGGGTGATTGTGTAGTTAAATTTGACCGCATCGCATGTATGATTCGCGCGGGGGGAAATAGATGCATCTATGGTTCGTGCCGCTCGACCCTCGGTAGTACACATTTTACATTTATGTTGGATCGGGCCGTGCGACCTCGGCATGAGTTGCGCATGCTTGTATTGTTGCCTTGAGATTAATTGATATTGCTATATGTTCTCCCGACTTGAGATAATTGTTAATTAATGGATTATGAATCCGGAGACTTTAAATAAAAAGGAACTTTCACCTGTTTAGTGACTCATTTGAATCTACTGTTATTCTTAATAAATCTGTGAGTCATCGCATTAATAATATTATTACTGGACCTTTAGTAAGTGTCGAAGTTTCCATCTCGTCTCTACTTCTTCGAGATTAGGCGGGATACTTACTGAGTGCACGTTGTTTGCGTACTCATACTACACTTGCTGTGCATTTTTGTTGCACAAGTTTATGTGCGACTAGTGGCTTAGTGGCATAGCGGCATGGTTGATACGGAGACTTAGGTGAGTTGCACTTATTGAGACGACCCGCAGCCAGCAGAGTCTCCTTCAGAGTATTGTACTGTATTTTCATTTCTGTCCACTTTGTATACCGGACAGTTACTGTATTTTATTTCATTCCCTAGTAAATGCTCATGCACTTGTGACACCGGGTTCTGGGATGTCTATGGGTTTATTCCGAAATTTAAAATTGTTAAATATTTCATTATTTATTCAGTGGAATTTATTATGTATTGTTTAAACATATAAAAGAAGTGATTTCAGAAAAATTTAAAACGAGAAGTTACTAGTTATTTGTTGTTGGCTTGCCTAACAATGGTGTCCGGCGCCATCACGACCCTTAGTGGATTTTGGGTCGTGACATACCATATAACATGATTACTTTCTATAGCTACTATTTAATTGTTACGGTAGTGTATTCGTTATATTCACGCTACTTTATTCATGAATACAGCAGCCAAAAATGCCTAAAATCAAGGCAGTCCAGCTGTACGCGCATGTATTCACATATATTCGCGCCATGTATTCATGAATATTTATAGGCAATCACCTGAAAAATAGGTATGTCCAGCTGTCATATAAAGGAAATAATATCAATTAGCGTGATACACTCCTAATATAACTCAACAAAATCAATTCTAACATGCCTCATTATCAACCCAATTAATTAGAATGATTTTTCAGTTGTATATAAATGTTGTATTTAACTTTTGTATTTTGTGTGTTTCAATATATTTTTTACGGTTGCATTCATTAAGTTCAATGTTTGTATTTACTGTATTCGCTATTTTATATTCAGTGTATTCAAATGTATTTGTATTAACAGTATTTTAGTTATTCCTAATACATGTTAATATTGTTGTATTCAGTATATTTTATTGGTTGTATTCACTATATTTCTATTTGTATTTAGTGTGTTTTACTGTATTTCACTATATTCTTAAATTAAATGTATTCAATGTTTATATTATGTTCTATTTTAATGTTTGCATTCTATGTATTACAATGTTTATGTACTGTATTCATGCATACTGTATGTACTGTATTCGGTTGTATTAAAAAGTTAAAGTTCTTCGAAATACATAAAATACAAGCAAAAAAAATATTTATATAAAAATACAATGTGTTTGAGTAAATTTGTACAGAATACAATGTATTTGTATCATTGTATGTGACTAATTAGCAAAGAAGAGAAGAAAATTCGTCGGAGACGGCATTTTCCAGCCAAGAAGAGAAGAAAGTTCGCCGAATCCGTACAACAAATTTATGATCAATTAATCAATTTTCCTTTTCTCAATAAAATACATTATAGTAGTAAGTTACCAAAAATATGAAACCATGCCAACAAATGTTAGTGAATGTTCATTTCAGCTCTCAAGTTAAGCAACAAATGCGAAAAGAAAAACCAAAAGGGAAAAACAAATTGCAAAAGAGGAAAAATTCAGTAGGTAATTTGTAAACATCTATGTCGTATTGCCAATTTATAAAGTTTGTCAGGGGAAGTTGCTCGAAGAGAGAGATTCTTCTTTCTCGTCGGCCATCAATATTAGGGCTTGAGTTGCTCGAAAAGAGAGAGAAAGAAGAGAGGGAGAAAGAAGAAAAAAATCTGAGAGAGAATCTTTGTTAATTGAAAGAAAGAGATAGGAAAAATATAAATAGCATATTTTATGCAGCAATGATAGTATATATCATAAATACCTATTTTGCTATAAAGTATAAAAGGTAGTTATAGAAAATAATATTTTAAAATAATTTTTATTTAAAAAAATATGTGTATACCTTTGATATAGCCTATAGGAGGTAAAATGCATCAGCTTGACAGAACAATTATATGAAGCAGGCGTTTGACAGCCCAGCATTAATCGCCTAAAGCCCAGTCCTTTGACAACTAATATGGGCTTTAGCTGCCCAAATTTGAGCAGGAAAATTACACCTTATGATCTTAATGGATAAGGTCCTGATTTTTTGATACCCCACTGAGCAAATCTTTAAGATTAAAAGTCAAAAGTATTGCCCATGGGAATAGCGAGTGACAATACTTGTCAAATTTGACGTTCTGCCCATAAAACAAACGAGGTTGAAAAATTAATTGTGGCACGGGAATGTCCTATTTGAGCCTTGCCCCATAAATAACTACTACAATCTTAATTCACTCACCAGTACGATGTTTTAAAGGGACTTGATGTTTCGTTTCCACTTTCCTCAATTTTACAATTTTTTCACCAAACGCAAAAGCTCTGGACTTTTAAAAAAGTTAACTTGCAAAAGCAGATCACATAGATACTTATCATTAAGCTTTTCCTGTAATACCTTATAAGTTGTGATTGTTGGGGTTTTAAGCTTATTTTAGTTTAAAAGAGGGTGAATGGGAAATGGAGGTAAAATGAAATATTTGAATTTTCTCCTTGACAAAGGGACATTGTGCCGTATTAGAAGAGGAAAAGACTTTTAATGGGTATATATATAATTGCTCTTCTTCTAGCTCTTAAAAAATTAAGAAGAAGGCAAGTCTCGCGACGTCGTCGTTGCTCGCTCGGCTTCGGATTTGGATTTGGTCAAATCGATTGATTGATTTATTTTTTAGACCAAATTTATTTGTTAATATTAAGATTAACGTAATATTATTTTAATCCAAATTAGCCGTTTTTGTAGCGGAAAATTAATTTTTCTCCGCGTTTTGAATTCTCGTTTTATGTTACGTAAATAGCCATTTATGTAATGGCCGTTTTACCTAAACAGTCATGGCAGACCTTCTGAAGAGTTGCACCTCTTCATTTAAACCCAACCTGTTGGCTATAAATAGGAGATCATTCCCTCAGATTTTTCTTACGAAATTTTTGAGTTCTCATCTTCCTTTCTGCATTGTTTTCTTACAAAACCAATAACGTAAGTGTGATTTGCTGCCGCCATTTGTGTTCGCTAAAACACTGGTGTTTGAAGTACCGCTACACCAGTGTGTAATCCGTTCTATCCTGGGAGGAAATAATCCACAACCTCGGGTACTAGGAGGATATTAAGTTCCTTAAGGAAACACTGTGAATTCAGTAGGCTCGGATTAAATTATGTTTCTTCTATATTCTGTTTATATGTTTTTTTTTCTCCAGAATTATTTATCAATTACAGTATACTAACAGTGATCACCTGATTAGGAAAATACATTTTACACCCTCAACACATAGAATTAAAATTCCCGCCATAAAATAGTCATGAAAATTCTCCAAGTTTGGTAATAAAATTTTATTAGTTACCAAAAATAAAAATAGTCATGAAAATTTGCAATGAGACAAAAGTTTCAAACTATCGCACCAATATCAATTTACTATGTAGCAACTTGTCACTGTTTTATTTAACTGAGGGTCTATCGAAAACAATTTTTTTATTTTCACAAAGTGGAGGCAAGGTTTGTGTACACATTACCCTCCTTACACCTCACTTATGAGATTATAGTGAGTTTGTTATTGTTTACCGTGAATTTTTTATTATTGTTGTTGTTACGTAGCTCACTTGTCTGTAAATTTGATACTTTGGCCTCATTAGCAAACCTCTGCCGGCCACTTATGACTTGTTGGAGGTTAACTATAAGTAAACAGTGTAATTGACTCAAAAATGCATTTGTTCAATCTTCGTGAAAAATTTTGTCCAAAAAACTTAGACAAAGGAACTATATATTAAAGAACCTAGGCAAGATCACAATCTAATTCCACTACACTGTGGGTTCAAGAAGAAATAAATAAAAAGGGAATAGTCTTTTTCATGGAAGCCTCATCTAATATAAACTATTATTTTCATTAACAAAAGAAAAAAAAATGATTGCAGCAATGTTTTTATTCATTGTACTTCCTAAATAAGCTGTTACTACTAAAATGATGCAGGAATCAAATCTTGTCTGCCATTCTTTGTAACTTATTTTAGTGAAATTTGTCTATTTTAAAAAAGAAAAAAAACACAATGTAGTAATATAAAGACAACAAAAGGTAGAAGTTCCAAGATATCAAATCTAGTTTGCCTGCTATATTTTAATTGACATTCTAACAAAATGCTTGATTAAAATACCTGTACCTTTTTTTGTTTGATAAGACATGTGTTTGGAAGCTTCCGGGCAGTGGAACTTTCTCTCGTCATATTTGCCTCCTAGAAATTTATATACACGAAAATAGAAAAAGACACTTTTTAGTTTTGCAAGTGAAGGATTATGAGTATTTGACACCTCGATGGGGAGAAACCTTAATTTAAATTATATGCGATCGAAATCGGGCTCGTCTACTATACGATAGACCGGGCACGGAACATGAGGGGTTGGAGATCGACCTTGAGTCCCATCGAACCAGAACACGAGGTCAGAATGTCCGTCCTCGAGAACATTGGGTGCATAATCCCGGAATCGACCCCGGTCCCGAACGAGCTCGAGGAAACATTGTCAGTGTGACCAACAGAAGACCGAAATAACAGAAGCCGAAATAACAGAAGGCCTAAATATCCGTGACCGGTCGAGTATTACGGCGGAAATCTCGGCACGTACCAATAAGGAACCGGCAAATCAGCAAATTAGGAGATTTTAACCTTTTATGGAATTGTACCTAAAGTAGGACTCCCATACTACATAAAGGGGTTTGATTACTTGTAAAAGACATTGTAACAATCATTCAGAAGCAATATACTATTATTTTCTCTTTAAAAGTTCTTATTCAACTGTGCCTTGATACTGATCGAAGTGCATTCTGTTCAAGGGTGGCTCACCTCTTAAGGCTGTAACTGTTCAATTCGTGTGGTTTGCATTTACTTTATCATACTTTATTTAAATTGCAATTCAATTTATCACTTTGTATCAATTTAATCCACGTATCCTTAAAACCACTTACAAATTCAATTGTAATCCGATTTTGAGGGTAAACAGTTTGGCGCGCACCGTGGAGTAAGGATAATAGTGGTTATTTGATATAAATTTTCCATAACACACACTATTTTACACTTGTTCTTTGAAGTGCCTCTAATTCCAAGTTAAAGCTCAAAATGTCAAACTCACAATTGGCACCCCTACCTGTTGATAATGAGTCCGGACACCACGGTGAAAACGACAATATAGCGCCCGGTAACGAGGTACTGCCCGTTGATCCCATCGGTTCGCGGACCCTTTGGACGCTAACTCGCCTGTGGCTATCGACACAAACCTGCCTACTGACCCCAAAAATAACATCCGTGGTGGAGCCCAATCGATAGTGTAGAATTCTCAAAACAATGGAGGAGGCGGGATCAATATACGGATGATCTTCGAAATGTTACAGGCTCAACAGGCGGTGATAGCTCAGTTACAGAACCAAAGCCGGCACCGAGCAGAATTGAACCCGACCCATCCCGGGAAATCACCCACAGGGAAGAACCAATCGCAGAAAGGTCGAACAAAAACGAGCCTGCGACTAACCCCGAGATCACAAAAATGCTCGAGGAGATGACAAAACGGATAAAATTAGGGGAGTAGAAAATTTAAGCGAATGACAAAAAAGGTAGAAACCTACAGTTCCAGGGTCGACCAAATCCTGCAAGCACCGCCGATATTGAAAGGCCTGGATTCTAAGAAGTTCGTGCTAAAACTTTTCCCTCCGAGTGCGGCTCCAAAGCCAATCCCTAAAAATTTTTGCATGCCCGAGATTCCTAAGTACAATGGAACGACCGACCCAAACGAGCATGTTACCTCTTACACATGCGCCATCAAAGGGAACGACTTGGAGGATGATGAGATCGACTCTGTCTTGTTGATAAAATTCGGAGAGATCCTGTCAAAGGGAGCTAAGATGTGGTATCACAACTTACCTCCTAATTCTATTGACTCATTTGCTATGCTTGCAGACTCTTTCGTGAAAGCACTCGCCGGGGCTATCAAGGTCAAAACTAGGAAGTCGGACATTTTCAAAGTAATACAAAAGGATAATGAGATGCTCAGAGTTATTGTCCTAGTTTCAAATAGAACGGATGGACCTGCCACCAGTCGCTGATGATTGGGCCATTCAAGATTTCACCCAGGGACTCAATGTTCGAAGCTCGATGACTTCACGACAGTTAAGCAAAATCTGATATAATATCCGACTGTTACTTGGGCCGACGTGTATAACCGGTATTAATCAAAAATCAGAGTCGAAGATAACCAACTTGGTGGCCCCTCGGTATCCGTTTATTCCGCCAGAACCGTTGACGAAGGCAAGAGAGATATCGATCGTGAACCAACGTCAAACATGGATCGGTATAAAACTTACATGGAGATCGAAGAAGTAGTGGGTCCGGGCGGAATTCTATGCGAAGTGAAAAGAGAAGTGATCAAGGTCAGAGCAACCCGGGACTCATGAGCAAGAACTATTTTGACAGACCTATCGAGCCTAAAGAAGCACCGAGGTTATCAGAATATAACTTTAATGCCGATACTACCGCCATTGTATCAGCTATCGGACGCATCAAAGACACTTCAATACCGGGGACTTAGAACTAAGGAAAGTCACACTGAGTACCCGAAACCCAAATGAAGGGAAATTGAGGCCAAACTAGGAAGGACCATACCGAATTATTGAGATCATCGGAAATGGATCCTACAAACTCGGAACAATGAAAGGCGAGTAACTACTGAACAACTGGAATATAACTCATTTGAAACGATATTACTGCTAAGGTACGACCCCATCCTTTTCTTTTATTTACATTTTAACTAACGCTTGCAGGTAGACAACAAGGAGCGGTGCAAATTTTTAGGTCTGAAAGCACGCGTTGCACTCTTTTTCCCTTGAACCGGTTTTTTCCCAAACGGGGTTTCCGTCAAGTTTTTTTAACAAGGAAACAGTGGATCGTGCTAACTTAGAATAGAAGGTCAGTCATGAATCAGTGTCAAAGATCGCATCAATAGTATCCGAGGCTTCTCTCTATGATCAACATAGAATAATCGGGGGCATTACCCTCAGATATCGACCTTAGCAAGGAAAGAAACTTCATGATTGAAGGGTCTCGATCGATATGATTTATTGTAAGGGCCAAACGGTCAAATGAACCGTGCCCGCATATACTGCTCGAGCCCTGGCACAAAGCACGTACACATGTATAACTATTATGCACAAGAATAAAAGTCTCTTCCTTGCGGATAAATATCTTGTCCTCTAAAATTTTTCTTGCATTTCTCAAGGAATTTCCTACATCCGATCCCCTAAAGGTATCGAGCCCAAGGGCCACCTTAACCCGAGTTCAAACAACAATTCTCACTCTGAGACTGACGTCCGAGAACAAACTCGGACGATTCGGGCTATCGGACCTCGGGGATACAAGACCTATTAGGAAACGCCCGGATTTTAAAGGTTACGGCCATCCCCACTCAAGGATTGTTATCCTATAAAAGTCCAGATAACTCGGGGTGAAACACCCAAACTAAAAAGGCTACAGCCAAATTAAAATGGCTCAGAGACATCCGAGACCCATAACAAAAACAACAAGGCCTTAAAATTTCTTAACCGGTCTAAAGGCTACCCTCGGCAAACTATAATCTAAAAAAGTATAAGTACTTTGGGGAAAAGTTTTTGGTCACACCGAACCCCCACGATGCCTTAAAACAAAATAATAATAATGAAGGCAAGGCTTATTCGAACCCTCGAGCATAACCTAACTATTTCATGCTAAGGCATTTTAATCTTTGCAAATATAAGTGACAAAGCAAATGAAAAAACTCAAAAGTTACTGAAGGGAAAAAAGCTGTATATACATATCGAAAGATTCTTACAAGATCCAAAACGGCCTCGATATAAATTTTTACAAAGGCCAAACGGCCTCAACCAAAAGTAAATACGAAAAGCAAAAAACATAAACACTTTCAAAGAGCCTAAGTGGCATGGTCTTCGGGGAGCCGCATTATCATCTTCGGGGTCTCCTTCACCCTCAGACTCGCCCAAATCTTCGGAATCTTCATCATCTTTGAGATAGGCCATTTTTTTGGCCTCGGCTTCGAGCTCCTTGGCACTCTCAATCTCAACCGATAAGTCGAAACCCCGAGCATGAATTTCCTGGAGGCCTCCCTTCGAGATTGACACTTTGCATGCTCGATGATATCCTTTGCTCGAACCTGAGCTGCCTCGACATCGGCCTTATAAATGGCCACCATCTCATCGGCATCGAATTTAATCACCTTGGCCTCCGACTTGGCCGTTTCAAGCTCCTTGGCCAGATTTTCTTGATCGGAGATAGCCGAACTCAGCTGAGACTAGAGCTCCTAAATATTTTTGGCCTGCACCAAGGCCCTTTCCTTTACGGCTCAAAGCTGGAACTCAGCCGAAGCCAATTGTGCCCGGGCAGTCTCCTTTTCCGAGGCCAAGCGGTCCATGTTGTTTTTCCATTCTTCGGCCTCGATATTTACCGCATCCACATTTGTCCGGAGCTGCTCGTTCTGATCAAGCTTCTGTACGACCTACGGGTTTGGACCGTTAGTCACCGTGTCTTACTCATCGTTACTAACCTCAAATACTCTTCTTACCTGCCTGACCAGGTCAGCATGCTCGTTTCGAGCCACCTCTAGCTCATCTCGGAGGATCTTAGCCTCCCCTTTAATTTACTCGCTGAGAAGTTTGTAAGCATCTCTCTTCTCAGTGAGCCCTCGAATCTAGGCCTCATACTAGTTTAGCTCTTCCCGAAATAGGAGAAAAGTCTAAGAAAACTATGGTCGGCGACGAAGAAACACAGAGCCCTCCTAATCAAGCTCTTATGTCCCTTTTACCCTTCTAGGAAGGCATCGGAGGGCAACTCAGTTGAAGAGTAGGCTGTCCAATCAAAGCCTCTTGCACAGTTTCAGCTCCGAGATGAGCCTTCCACCTCTGAGAGCGCTTCCGAGGGATCGGAAGGTGCCAGTCTGGCTTCGGAGCCCTCATCTACACCTGCCCCCGACGCAGCAGCTACTATAGTGGATGTTGATGATAATCTGGATGATGGATGACAGGGTGATACCATAGTTGTCGGCCTTGAGAGATTGAAGAAGAAAGAGGTGTGGGAAGATAGGTTCGTTAGTCTGGCTACCCTCACGAGTTTTCGAGAGTGGTGGCCAGTGACATCGCTCACTCTTGAGCATCAGTTCACTTTGAAAGACCTTGATAGATACAACCCGACAGTGTTGAGACAGTTCCAGGAGCGGAAAGGGTGGATGTGGTTCACCCACAGTGTGGTAGATGCCACGGAATACCTGGTCTGGGAATTTTACGCCAATGCGGCGCATATAAAGAAGGGGACCAAGGTAACAAAAGTGAGAAATCTGAAGGTAAGGTTCGGCCAGCTAAAATTCATGCAGCTCCAGGGCCGCCTCCACAATGGATCACAGCAGGGGTTCCTATTCAGCAGAACACCCTAAAATTTGAGGCAAAGGGATGGCAGACATTCGTGTGCAACAGACTAGACCCGTGCCAAATTGAAAAAAATCTTCCGATTTTGCGGACAGTTGTAATTGCCTCAATTATGGCCGGGTACCCGATCAATGTGGGTGGCGTAATGTCGGCTAACATGTCTTTGGTCGCCAGGCAAGCTGACACCTCTTACCCGTATCCCAACACGATCACTGAGTACCTTACGGATGCGCGGATAGAGCCAAAGGATTTTGACACGAAGGTTCGGGCTAAGAAGCCCTTCTCATGGTATTCTCTAATGGATGCACACAACCCTAAGAGAAAGGGTCAACCTACTACCACCGTTGGCCAATCTGATGAGCCATCGGTGGTACCCGCACAGACAGCTGATATGCCATCCACTTCAGCAGAGCCTTCGACCAGTGCAGTTGTCGTTCCACCACCTTCATCCTCACTGTCTTCCACTTCGGCTTTGAAGCCGGTGTCTATGCCTTCTGCTCCATCACCTGCGTTGCGAGTCTCCTAGAATCTGGCAAGCCTTAATAACTAGATGCAGACAGCCATTGAAAAGCTGTCTGACATATCTAGTTCTGTTGCAGCGCAGTCATCCATGCCGCACCCCATATTCCCTCGATAGTGGAGGATACATTAAAGAACCTTTTAGAGAACCAAACCACCATAATGAACACCTTGGTGGGGCATGGAGTAGTGATTGAGGAGCTGGGAAAGCAGGTAAACAAAATGAGGAAATCCCAGGCGTCCAAGAAATCAGTTGACAAGTTGAGGAGAGAGGTGACCAAGATAGCAGCAGCTGGAGATCTTCCGTTTGACATGCTGATAGAGTCAGATCCAGCAGCACCAACAGATCCAGCAGCACCATCAGCTCCAGTGGCACCAGTTGGCCAGTCTGAGGAGCCAAACATGGCTGCTGAGACGGTGCGCCAGATGTTCACCAACCCAGTAACACCTAGAGGTGAGGATGATGAGATCCAGTAAGAGGAGACCGATGGCGGTGACGCTGCTATGGACACAGATGTCCAAGGCCACATAGGGAGTCTTCTTCACTTTTTCCTTTCCTTTACTCTTAATTTGAGAACAATGCTTATTTTTATTTGAGGGGGGACGGGAGGGGGGAGGAGTGTATTTGAGCTATTTTGATGATTCTCATATTTGGTTTGTAATAACTGACAGTATTTTCTTCTTTCTCTTTATTCTGTATATATTCTCTCTTTTCCTCTCTCATTATGTATATTCATTACGCTTTCAGTAGTTTGCTTTGTAGCTTCTTTATTCTATTTTTTTATTAGTTAGTGTTTAATTTAGTAGCTCCTTTTAAATTTAATAGATTCTTCCTTGATCTAGTAGCTTCTTTTTATGTTTTAGTGGACAATAAGCCTTTGGTTTTCTTAATGCAACAGTTCTTTCTAAAGGCAGTTTATGTGTGAACCGGGTGACTCTTCCCAACGATGGATGGCATGACAACCTTCTTAAGGGATTGAGTCCGTCTTTGGTGTCTAAGTAGTAATAGTAGTAATAATAAATAAAAAGACCTGATTAAGTCAAACTTGAAGAGTCAAAGATGCTTTCTTTGGCATCAACATATTTAACTGCGTGCTTTATGGTTAGAAACGAGGTTTTTCGAAAAAAATAGCTCTAGTTAGTGACCTTTTGACTCTTTTGTTGACTTAGGCAATCATCGAGTGGTTTAATCGAACCATAGTAATTTTCAATCTTGAATATATTCGTTGTGGGCCCTCGACTCTATCCTCTTTAATAATCCAGCTGCGTGAGAGGTGAGATGTTTTTTTTGCAAGTCCAAGTACCCGTGCGAATGGTCTAGAACTTCCCCCGAATGCATTTCTAGGCGAATTGTAAGTTTTGCTTGGCTTGAGAAATGATTGTAGGCTCTCCTTGTACCGCTTGAAATTTTCCATGGCCCACCAATGTTGTTATCCCTAGTCAACCCATTTGAGCCTAAAACCTTTCTCATTTTATAACCATGTTACAAGCTTTTAACCGTTTTGTCGTGACCCATCTTTTGGCACCCGAGCTTTCCTTAACACTCTTGTGAAACAATTGGCTAAAAATGTAAGTTTGGGGGAGAGATACGAGGAGTTTGAAAAAGGTATCAAGGAAAAAGAGAAAAGAAATGAAGAGAAGGAAAGGCAAGAAAAAGAAAGAACAAAAAGAAAAATACAAAAAAAAATTAAATAAGTTGAAGAGTTGAAGGGATTGAAAGAAAAGTAATGATGCAAAGCATGGAGAAAGCAAAGAAGGAGAAAAATGAATATCATGACCAATAAAGAGTGATGTTAAGTCTCTCTAGTTCCCCTAAGGAAAAGAAAATGCCTCAAAGAGTTGGCAAAGCATGAGCCGATAAAAGAAAATAGAGTGCTTAATGAAAGATGAACTCGTTCTATCATAGCTTATACAACCTCAGTCCAAAAGCCTTCATTGCATTCCAAAAATGCCCTACGTGATTTCAAGCCGAGTAAGCTTATATTAGTGGTGATTTACATGAGGGGCTAGCCCATACTTAAAGCTGTACTTGCGACACTCTTTTGAGAGAGATGAGTGAACTTTTCATAGATCTTTGAATTGAGTGCTATATTTTTAAGTGAGATAGGCAAACAGAGAGTAGAAGGGGAGGAGTTTGGTATCCACTATGACCTACATGAAAGAGCGAGCTTCCTTGATGAATAATGTTAACTCTTGATGCTTAAGTGTCATATTAAAACTATTTGTGCTTAAAAGTTTAACTTGTTGCCTTGTTGATAATTCATAAGTGTTGTGGGTAATTGTTGTTCGCGATTGATGTGTGATTGATGCACCTTTGATTAGTTGGAATAGCTCTTAACTTGTGGAGGTGGGAGTTACTTTGTTTTCTTGAGGACAAGCAAAAGCTTAAGTTTGGGGGAGTTGATAAGTGTGGATTTTGACTACTTATTAGTGCCTTTTATCTTCCGTTTTAGTCCAAAAGCGCTTAATTGTGTTCCTGAAAACTGATGAAATTTGCTTAATTGCAGGAATATTGGAAGATGAGCTCCCAAGATGAAATCCAACTCAAGAAGGAGTAATCTGAACTCAAGGACAAAAACAGGCATTAAAGCTCAGAAGTGTGGACCGCAAAATATCATCTGCAGCCGCAGGTTGTGAAGAAATTCCCATTAGAGAAATGTGCAAAGTGCGGTCCGCACATGATATGTGCGGCCACAGAAACTGGGCCAGAGAAAAAGTTCAGAGAACCTGCATCTCAAGTCCAACAAAAGTGCGGACCGCACAATTATTGTGCGACCGCAGATGAAAAGCTACAGTGCCGCTAACATTATTATGCGGATCGTAAAAAGAGAGTAGTGCGGTCACAGTCCAGAATTATGCAGCCGCAGATTTCCAATCCTGTCAAGTTGAAGCAAAGAGCGGACCGCACGTGGAATTTTGCGGCCACAGAACCTCTGAAACGACATTTTTGTCCGAAAAACCCAGCCTTGTATAAATAGAAGAGTTTCATTTTTTTAGGTCAACTTTTGACATTAGCAGCTACAGTAGCCATTTCTCTTACGTTTTTTTAGAGTTTTTTCATCTTTTTGGCTTACTTTAACA
>NC_031992.1:7934440-7950299 GCF_001879085.1 Nicotiana attenuata
ATTTTGCGGCCACAGAACCTCTAGAAACGACTATTTTTCGTACCGAAAACCCAGTCCTTGTATAAATTAGAAGTAGTTTTCTATTTTTTTAGGTTCAACTTTTTGACATTAGCAGCTACTAGTAGCCTATTTCTTCTTTTACGTTTTTTTAGTAGTTTTTTCATTCTTTTGGCTTTACTTTAACATATATTTTGTCTATTTTAATTTAGCAATATGAGTTTTAATTAGCATTTCTTCTTTTATTTCTTTAGTTTCAAGCATGAGTAGCTAGATTTTTACTAGGGTTGTGACTCAACCCTAGTGTATAAACCTTATGGGTGTTTAATTTAGTGCTTGTTTATGGTTGGGTGTTTATTCTTTAGCCTTGTTCATGCTTTAATTTGTGGAATTAATGGTTGCAAACATTAGTTCATGCCTATTTGACTTAGTCTCTACTTGAGAAAGAGAGACTTAGCCTAGGAAAACTTGGCTAACAAGAAATTGGGTAAATTGAGAGATTGATAATCCCAATTAAAGGGTTCAACCTAGAGATAGTAATAACCCGACTTGAGCTTTTATCAACTATTTTGTGCAATACCCATTTGGACTTGAGAAAGCCAAATTTGGCAAAGTCACTCTCTGACCGAGAGGTATTGAGTGGGTAATTGAGTGTTGATAGCTATATTACACCCCGACCAACAAAACAAGCATTAAGGCTTATATCCCATTAGGCAAACACCTAGGTAATGGTCACTGTGACGACCCGACCCATCGTCTCATGTGTTACTGCTTCGTTTCTCCCATTTTATGCTTCTTTATATTTCGTTATCGGTATGTGGTGTGTTATAGTTGAATTGAATTGGTTTGGATAGGAAATGAGACACTTAGTCTCTTTAAGGAAAGCTTAAGTTGGAAAGGTCAACCGGACGTTGACTTATGATTTAGAAGGCTCGGATGTGATTTCCGGTGATTCGGCTAGCTTCGGGGGATGATTTATGACTTGGGAGGGCGATCGGAATTGATTTTGGAGGTCCGGTGTAGAATTAGGCTTGAATTGGCGAAGTTAGTATTTTGGCGAATTCCGGTTGATGGGTGAGATTTTGATCCGAGGGTCGGAATGGAATCCCGAGAGTTGCTGTAGCTTCGTTATGTGATTTGTGATGTGTGTGCAAAATTTCAGGTCATTCAGACGTCGTTTGGTTGGGTTTTTGATCGAATGCGTGTTTCGGAAGTTTTAGAAGAACTTAGGCTTGAATCCGACGTAATTTGATGGTTTTGGTGTTGTTTGTGGTGTTTTGATGATTGGAGCAAGTTTGAGTGATGCTTTAGGATGGGTTGGCACTATTGGTTGAGGTCCCGGAGGCCTCGGGTGTGTTTCGGATGCCCAACGGGTCATTTTTGGAAATTGTTGAACTGCTGGTTGCTGGTTGCTGGTATCTGGTTTCCTTCTTCGCGAATGCGAGGGGAGTCTCGCGAAGGCGAAGAGGAAAAATGGGAGGCTGTGATTTTGGCCTTCGCGAACGCGAAGGGGGAGTCGCGAACGCGAAGGATGGGTCAAGGTGCTACGCGAATGCAGGAGAGTAATCGCGAACGCGTAGAAAGAAAGTTGGGCCTGGGGGCATTTGGCCTACGCGAACGCGAGGCAATCTACAGGGATGCGAAGGGGACTGGTAATTGGCCTTCGCGAACGCGAGGTACTGTACGCGAACGCGAAGAAGAATGTACAGTGACCTGGGCAGAATGTTTTAAAACATTTCATCCGCGATTTTGGTGCTCATTTACTCCATTGTTGATCTTTCTGAGAGCTTTTTGAAGGAAATTGAAGAGGGATCAAGGAGAAACGATTGGAGGTAAGATTTTTGAACTTAAATACACGAGATTATGATAGATTTAACATGGAAATTGGTTGAAATTCATCAAAAAGGGGTAAAGCTAGGGCTTGAGTTTTTAATATTTCAAATTGGGATTTGATAGGTCATTTGAGCTCGGATTTGGGAGTTCTTGGTGTGTATGGACTCGTGGCGAGACGAGGAATCCGGTAATGTAAGCTTTGTAATTTTTCGAGAAGTGGGCCCGGGGCTAGGGTTTTTGCTAGTTTCGAGATTTTGCTATTTTTTCGATTGTTTTCGATTGGGTATTGTTCCCTTAGCATATTGTGATGTATTCGCTCTGATGTTGGATAGATTCGACGCGCGTGGATGCCGGTTTGAGGGGCAAAGGCGTCGCGAGCTAGAGATTTCACCGGTTCGAGGTGAGTAATGATTGTAAATGATATCCTGAGGGTTTGAAACCCCGGATTGCACATCGTAGTGCTATATTGAGGTGACTTGCACGCCGGATAGTGGGCGTGGGGTAGAGCACCACTGGGGATTGTGACTTGGTCCGTCCCGATTGATGAATTTACCGGCGTATTTGACTGGAATTTTATTTGTTATCACTGTTGTTTGGGCTGATTGCCGTATTTGGGCTTCGTGCCAATTATTTGAACCTTCGGGGATTATTCTCACTGTTTCCTCACTGTTTGGACTCATTACTTGAACTCAGTCATATTATTTTCTCCACTATTCTTCAACTCAGCCACTTTTACTCCAATTTGAGTCTTAAATGATATTTTAAATGATAATTTGGGCTGAGGACTACTGTTTTACTAATGCCCGAGGGGCTTGTGATGATTTTCTGACTGAGTGTAGCTGAGGGCCTGATGTGAGGATACACTGAGGGATGTGAGGATAAGGGCCTGGATGTGAGGATTATATATGGATCGGACTGCACGCCGTAGTAGTATATTATATGGATCGAACTGCACGCCGCAGCGAGCTATGGATCGGGCTGCACGCCGCAGCGATATGTGGATCGGGCTGCACGCCGCGGCGGTTACTATGTGATACTGTTTCTGAGAGTGATCTGAGAGAGAGAGCCCGAGGGGCCGAGAGTGTTGTTGAGAGTGAGCCCAAGGGGCTGGTTCAGTTTGAGATATTACCCGAGGGGCGAGCTTTTATATGCTCATCTTGCATGCTTATTTGCCTCTTTACCTGTTATACCGTGGTATTTGTGCCCGAGGGGCGGATTTTCTGTGCGTATCAGCACTCACTGTTTTGAAATCGTTTTCGTAATCACTGAAAAGATCATTTTCAAAAGAGATTTGAACTGAGCCAAGGTATTGCTAAAGATTTCACAGATTTCACAGATTTCACAGTTTTTCTCAGAAAATTGTACCCGGCTTCTGTATAGCATGTTGGTTGCTTTACGTGATTTCTTGCTGCTCAGTTATTATTTACTTTTATTACTCACTGAGTTGGAGTACTCACTTTACTCCCTGCACCTCGCATGCAGATGCAGGTATTGTTCACCCGGTAGCGGGTTTTGAGCTGGTTGAAGGTATTGCTATCGTAGCTGAGCAGGGTGACCGCCAGCGTTCGCGGCACCGGATTACTTCCTCCGGTTCTAAATTTTATTCTGTATATTTTTGGCCCTGTAGTTGTATTTAGACTTCCCTAGATGCTCGTGACTTGTGACACCCCGGTCGGGTTATGTGGGGTTGAAAATAATGATTATTATGGCCGTTAAGTTGTATTATTCTATTCACTTATGTTTAGTAACTGTTAAAGAAATGATTTGGGTAAGTTGGCTGGACTTGTCTTCACGAGAGGCGCCATCACGACCGGGTATGGGATTTTGGGTCGTGACAGTCACATCCCTAGGCTTTTTACAAAACTTGAAAAACAACCGAAAACAATTTCCTAGTTTCAGTTTTTAGCTTTGCAATCATAGTTTAAATTAGACATAAAAATAACCCAAATTTGTTTAAGTATAAATTGAGATAATTCAAGCTCTTACGCTGCAATATATACTCCTAAGTCCCATTCATAGCTCCCTGTGAAAAATTGGCCCGACTCCTTGTTAGTTATTACTATTGCATCGACCATTTCATAACCTTGAATAGAGGTGTGACTTGGACGAGATCAATTTCTAGACCTTCCGCACCAGTACTCAGACAAGCAACAAATAATCTCACCCCTCACGCAACTAGACTGTTAAAGAGGATAGACTCGAGGCCCACAACGACCACATTTAAGATTGTACATCACTACGGTCTAAAAATTAATCTCGTCCAAGAAACACCTCTATTCAAGGTTATGAAACAGTCGATGCAATAGTAATATCCAACAAGGAGTCGGGGTCGATTTTACACATGGAGCTATGAATGGGACTTAGGAGTATATATTGCAGTGTATGAGCTTGAATTATCTCAATTTGTACTTCCACAAAGTTGGATTGAAAGATTTGGAAATGAAGCTAAGAATTTTTTTATTGTTTTCCGAGTTTTGTGAAAAGCCTAGGGCTGTGACCATCGCCTAGGTGTTTGGCTAATGGGATATAAACCTTAATGCTTGTTTTGTTGGTCGGGGTGTATTATAGCTATCAACATTCAATTACCCACTCAATACCTCTCGGTTAGATAGTGACTTTGCCAATTTGGCTTTCTCAAGTCCAAAAGGGTGTTGCACAAAACGGTTGATAAAAGCTCAAGTTCGGTTATTACTATCTCTAGGTTGAACCCTTTAATTGGGATTATCAATCTCTTGATTGACCCAATTTCTTGTTAGCCAAATTTTCCTAGGCTAAGTCTCTCTTTCTCAAATAGAGACTAAGTCAAATAGGCATGAACTAATGTTTGCAACCATTAATTCCACAAATTAAAGCATGAATAAGGCTAAATAATAAACATCCATAAGGTTTACACACTAGGGTTGGGTCACAACCCTAGTAAAAATCTAGCTAATCATGCTTGAAATTGAAGAAATAAAAGAAGAAACGATAATAAAACCCACACTGATGATTAAAATGATGAAATCAATAGTTAAACGCTCAAAAGAGCAAAAACTGCTAAAAAGAGTAAAAGAAACCGTCTACTGTAGCAGCTGATGTCAAAACTTGACCTAAAAAATATAAAACTCTTCTATTTATACGGGACTGGAATTTTCGAACAAAAATGCCCTTTCGGAGGTTCAACGGCCGCACAATTCCATGTGCGGTCTGCACTTTGCTTCAACTTGACAAGATTGGAAATCTGCGACCGCGTAATTCTGAACCGCGGCCGCACTGCACTTTTTCTGCGGTCCGCATAATAATGTTTGCGGCTGCATAACTTTTCTTATGCGGCCGCACAATAATTGTGCGGTTCGCACTTTTCTTGGACTTGATATGCAGGTTCTCTGAACTTTTGCTCTGACCCAATTTCCGCGGTCACACATATCATGTGCCGACCGCACTTTGCACATTTCTCTTATGGGAATTTCTTTACAACCTGCGGCTGCAGATGATATTCTGCGGTCCGCACTTCTGAGCTTTTGTGCCTATTTTTTTCCTTGAGTTCAGATTACTCCTTCTTGAGTTGGATTTCATCTTGGGAGCTCATCTTCCAATATTCCTGCAATTAAGCACATTTCATCAGTTTTCGGGAACACAATTAAGCGCTTTTGGTCTAAAACGAAAGCTAAAAGGCACTAATAAGTAATTAAAATCCCCACTTATCACCTTCTCACACTGGCCCGGTACGGGTGAGGGTTTTTCAACCTTAAAATCGGCGATCAACGAGCACCTTCCAGGAATGAACGTGCTAAGAGGAGGTTCTATCGCCGGTTCATCGTCGACCGGCCGTGATGTAGAAGTAGTGTCTTTTTGGGAACTGTTTTTGAAGTTTTTGCCATTTCTTTTAAAATGGAGGGAAAGATATGAAAAAGAGAAAGTTAGAGGGATACACTCGACGGTTTGGAATGAAGACGAGCGATAGTTCTTACAAAGATCTCAAGAAATTAGGATACAAGTACTAGAAAATGTAGAAATTTCTATAGAACAAGAGTAGAGAAGGTTTGGATGTAAAGTTTGAATGAATGAAGGAGGTGGTATTTATAGTTTTCAAACGAAGGAGTAGCCAACCTGGGACTGACAAGCATTTAATGCCATTTAGACATGACTAACGAGATGTTTCGTTCATTTTGTCGTTTCTGACAAGAAGTGTCGAGGTGAAAATCGAAAGCTCATATCGTTTCTCGTCGTTTACTCTCCGAAAATGAGGGGACTATCTGTATACGATCGAAATCGGGCTCGTCTACAACACGACAGATCGAGCTCAGAACATGAGGGGTTGGAGATCGACCTCGAGTCCCATCAAACCAGAATACAAGGTCAGAATGTCCGTCCTCGAGAACATTAGATCCATGATCCCGAAATCGACCCTGTTCCGAACGAGCTCGAGAAAACATTGTCAGTGTGACCAGAAGACTGAAATAACAAAAGGGTGAAATATCCATGTCCGATCGAGTATTACGGCGGAAATCTCGGCACGTATCAATAAAGAACCGGCAAATCAGCAAATCAAGAGATTTTTACCTTTTATGGAATTGTACCTAAAGTAGAACTCCCCTACTATATAAAGAGGGTCTGATTACTTGTAAAATACATTGTAACAATCATTCAGTAGCAATATACTGTTATTTTCTCTTTAAAAGTTCTTATTCAATTATGCCTTGATATTGATGGAAGTGCATTCTGTTCAAGGGCGACTCACCTCCTAAGGCTGTAAATGTTCAATTCGTGTGGTTTGCATTTATTTTATCATACTTTATTTCAATTGCAATTTAATTTAACACTTTGTATCAATTCAATCCACGTATCTTTAAAAGCACTTACAAATTCAATTGTTATCCGATTTTGAGGGTAAACACAAATAAAAATAAATATAAAAATGTGAAACCTGCCAAGTCAAGATGTAGACAAGTTAAAATTGTTCCTGTACTGGTCAAAAAAATGTAAATTTTAAATTAGGGGGCTAGGGGTCGTGTGTAATAACGAGGGAGGGGAGCCTGGTAGAGGATCTGTTAAAAAAAAGAGAGGGGGCATGTTATTAATTGAGACATGTGGCATGTCATTTATTAGGGTAAAAAAGTTGTAAAAATTAAGTCTGCAGAAAAGGGTATATGTAAGCTAAATTGATCACCACATGAGTAGTTTTGACACTAACTTTTAACACTAACTTTTAACGGAGGATATAATTGTTTTATAGCGAATAGTATAAGAACAATTTTAACCATTTTTTAACTATTTTTAACATGGAACAAAAAACTTCTATAAGTAGTTTCAAAGGCATGTAAGCAATTAGCGAATGTTACAAAGAACACATAATCGGAAAGGGTCGATTGCAAATGGGGCAGGGCGGGGCGGGTGAAGCATTGCCCTGCCACAAATTTAAGCCGCCCTGCCCCGCCCCATTGAACAGTTTTTTTCTTTTTCAACCTGCCCTGCCCCGCCCTACTTAGCCCTACCCCGCCCCGCCCTGTTTAGCTCCTTGTTTCTTTCTTACTTTTTTTTTTTAAGGTTAGGACTGTAAATTACTAGTTGACTCATCTCAAAATTACTCTACTGTCATTTTTACTTAGAATGAGAAACGATAGTAGACTTAATTAGCTCCTTTTTTTGTTTCAAACAAACACCACAGGACTGTCATTTTTACTTAATGAAAGGGTCAATTTATGCCTGGACTTTGAATTAGTCTTTCTTCTCAAAATTATGCTACTGTAATTTGTATTTAGAATAAGAAGCACATCATTTTTTTCCAGCTTCGATTTCTTTCTCATTTACTATTTGTTATTTAAACTCGATGAATTAACTAGATATTACGCTTTAGTAACATGTCGTCTTGATTACGAAACATAGGAAAGAAAGAATAATTTTTAAAACTATTTAAATGGGAAGACCAGTATGATTAATCCTTTCAGTTAATACTCATAAGTGAACACATTTCGGCAACTAATTAATTATATGCTTTGCTAAAATGATTTGAAGCCATTGTACAGAAATATGCGCACCCAAGTGAGGAATACTCCAGTTTGTTTGCTTGTGCTTGCAGCAAAAATCCAGCCCCTACACCTGCCCTGCCTCATTTATTATTTTCTGAAAATGTGTTTTGACCCGTCCCGCCCTGCCCTGTCCCGTTATGACTTTGCCCTGCCCTGTCCTGTTAAGGTTTTGCCCTGCCCTACCCTGCCCCATTTGCCATCCCTAGAAAGGGAACAAACTAATGAAGAAATAATAGATCCAATGAAGTGGTTCCAAATCAAATTAAATATATTGAACTACAAGACAATTTCAAGTTGCACACATAAAGTGAGAAGAGAAGATATATTAATTGGGAGAAAAAAGAAAAGGAGGAAAGAAAGTAGTAACGAAAGGGACCAGATTACAACGTTGATGAGTAAGTTTCACTATTTTGCAGAGCAAACGAATAAAAGAAACACGTGATACGTTCTCATGTCACTTGTGTCACTATTGAGTGATCTGATGAAAATTTTAATAATAATTCGATACTACTTATGCGAAACTTGTTTTATGCAATACAAGCTTCCATCTGCCATTTCCTCTTAACATTGTCTTTATATTTATGTGGGTAGGGGGGGGGGGGGGGTACAAAGGAAGGTCGAAGTTGTACGCTGGAACGTTGTACTCACTACTCAGCAAGTCATGTAACAGTCCATCGTAAGTGGAAACGCAACACTAAAAAAAATATATAGCATAGGTGTGGACGCAAATTTTTCAAATTCCAAGGGAAACATATAGTATGTGAAAACCGACCAAGTCAAGATCCTGCCAAAGCTAATGCTCCAAATTTATAGACAATCCTAAACATACTCCATAAATTAAAAACCATGTCAGTTTCGATGTATTAATATGATGACGAAGAATGACAGAGACCCTAAATGACCATTTAATTAAATGATGAAATATCAAATTTGATTGTCATTATTGGCAAAGCATATGATAGACGGAATATATAAATCGGGATAATTAACGAAAAGCGAGTCTTAATACAATGAACGAGTCCATAATAATTTTGGTGTTGAAAACAAATTAAAGATAAGAAAATGACAGAAAGCCATCTGGCCCAGTTTTCCTTTTCAGTGATAACTTTACTTTAGCTAAATGGATTTGGTATCAATAATATAAATTCCCACGTGATTTTTATGCAACATGGGAACTAAAATATTGCTTTCAGATTATTCTAATGGCTTTTTCTTTTGCTTCCACCAAAATATCGGTACATGCTTAATTGGCAAATGTACCCACCACTTATCAACTTGCGATTAAAAAATGTTAAGTTAGTTTAAATCATTATCTTTCCGAAACATAACTTACTCTACCTCTCTTTTATATGGAGGGAAAAACAAAGAAAAAGAAATAAAGAAAGTGACAGAACTAACACTTGCTACTATTTCTCACTTGAAGTGACATGGCACAATGGTGTTTGGATTGGCTTTTAAAAAATATTCCTTTCGGTCCATAATTTATGACTATTTTATCTTTGTTAAATTCATTAAAAAAATACAAATTACTAGAAAAAAAAGTACTTAAAAGTCAATAAGCACTTAAAATATGTCAATCCAAATACCTAGTATTGCCGCTTGTTTAAGCATTCCATTATGCTATGGTATTTTTCCTATGTTTAGTAATCTGTTCCATTCATGAAGAATAAGAACAGCTAAATTGAAACATCATTTAGGGCACAGCAGCATTTAGATATTTCTATCTACCAACAAAATTCTTTTCTTTTGGGTTTAAGCAAAAATGTAAGTGAAAAGACAATGTGAACACAATAAGGTCGATATCATAACGAATATGTCAGCAGTAGCTCTAATAATGGAGATAAAGATAAGCAATGGCTTAATATGGTAAATTTCTCCAAAAATAGGGGCTAATACCAATCACTCAACTATATATACTCACGAGACCATTCATTTCACTCCAACGAGCAACTCAAACACGAGTGTCAAGCAACCATCAGCGATTCAGTAGAGAGTACACCACCGCCACCCTCACCAGAGAAACCACCGGCGATCCATCCATCACCGTAATTCATTAGTTGTAAAAACACATCGGAGAATTTCAAAGATGGCTGGAGCAAGAAAAGAGATAGTGATGAACGAAGTAAACATGATGTCAAGAAGGGTAGAATATGGGAGACCAATTCCAAAGAGAGGACAAGTGAAGGTGACTATAGTGTTGGGATTAGCTCACTCTTTGTCTTCTATTTTCTCCGTCGGTGGCCGTTCATAGTCTTGCCGGAGAACAACCCATCTCCCCTGAGCGAGTGAAGAGGGAGTACCCAGTTTTGGTAAATATAGAGAGTGTTGGAGGGTATTATTGTCCTTTAGTTCAGTAGGATCTAGAGCTTGGTCTTTTCTGTATTTTGTACATGGTTTGTTATTCCGGCTCCCATTGTATAGTTCTGGAAATTGGAAGTTAATTTTCAATCCTCTTCCTGAGATAAACTATGCTATTTTCTGTTCTCACTGATTTCCCAATTGGAATTTCTGAAATATCGAAACTCATCGAAGACGCCAATTCCCCTAAAATTGAGCAAATTTCTATTATCGTTACTCTTAACTTAATAAAATTCGATAGTAAATTCACTTAATTTTATTTATTGTATCATAAAATCATTCAACTTATGCAAAATTTCTGAACCAGTACGATTAAACCCACCCCTTATGATTCAATACCAAAACAAAATTGTTCCCAAATAATCTATAAGTAGCAGATACTCAGCAAACTGACTCTGAACTAAAATGATATTTTTTTTGGACTAGAAAAAATAAAAAATGTACAAGTGTTCGGACGCATTAATTCACAGACTTGATCATTTTCGACTAGTGCTAAATAGTATGATATATGCAGGCACTTTTACATAAATCGTAGTAGTATTCTGATAAATACTTACTTTGCTGCCACACTGCAGGCAGTTTTACATTTCTCAGCATTTTTGTCATAAACCCAAAATAGCCACTGCCCACTGGTATATTATAGTATAAAATATCACATCGATCACCAGGTTTCGACAATATTAAAAGCCATAGCTATGTACGGATAAATGATACGGTAAGACCTTTGTGATGGAGAACATCGAAGATACGGTAAGACCTGTTGTGACTGTATCGTTCATAAAGGAAATCGAAAGATACATAAGAGTTTTTCAGGCACTCCAAGTCATCATTCTTCTTTAACCCCATCATCTTCAAGAATTCCCTAGTGGTGCGGTTTTCTGGTGCCAATAGACCAGGGCTATCCCAAGGTAACCCAGTGAATCCCCCTATTTCTTCCAAAAGAGGCATCATTTATATGTTTTCAAAGCGGAACACAGCCCTTTCTTTGTCCCAAAACATGGTGGCAGCCTCGATAAACATTTTGTTTGGCTTAAGATCCAACAAAGAAGGCAAATTTCCTAGGACTCGTTTCACCTGATTTTTGTCACTTGAAGGAAGATCCCTCCACCAATCTAGCAAAAGTGAAGGTATGCTACCGACCATGCCGAACCGGGGGACTTCGTGCCTCATTTCTGCAAAACAAAAGATGGTTAGGCCCTTTCCCCCTCTAGGTTCGTCTATTTATACAACAATGATTAGCATATTGGCACTTACTTCTACAAATTAATGCACACAATCGTGGTTGCATCCGTTGGGATTATGGAAAACCCGATGGACTTTTGGGTGAGGCTTGTCTTAAAGGGTCATTATGCGGACAACATATTAACCCGGCTAGGTTTGACCATGATGCATGCACAATTGATCAGAGTAAGGTTACTATAGAGGTCTAGACTGGGACCCTCAAGCGGACAACTTGAGGGGGAAAGGCACAGAATCGTGGAACGCACCGCTGATCGACTAGTTTTACCGCAAATACACCTTTCCAAATTTAAAAGGGTGATATATAGGAAGAACGCAAACACTCATCAAGAGTTGCTATAGGATTGATTACGCACAAGTGGAATATGATGTTGAGCATCATTTATGCAACAATAAATAGCACGTTGTCAAGTATTTGCACGTTAAAAATGTTAGATGCGGTATTTAAATAATTGAAAGACAGTTGCAAAAGGAAAACAAGGAAACAAGTCAGAGGAAATAAAGGAAATCATAAATGCTTGAGAAATAAGCAATTAAATCCAAATAAGGCGGAAAGGGAAAGGTTGTATCAAAATAAAGCATGCTTGGGACTAACTCACAAAAACAAGTTCGTTATGGTAAGAGCATAAAATATCCCCAGCAGAGTCGCCATGCTGTCGCGCCCCCGTTTTTCCTCGCGAAGTCCAGGTTTCGACATTCATGGGGAACAACTCATTTCCTTTTGGGAATTGGGTATTTGAATTTGAAGAGTCTCCACCTAACGGATTAAGGTGCGCTAGGGCATCTAGAGCAGATAACTCATAAACCAGTTTGCATTACCAAAGACTTAGGTAAGGGCTCGAAATAACCTTGAGGGAAGGTGTTAGGCACCCCTCGCGGTCCACAACTGTGGGTCCCGGCCGAACTCAAATTATGTCAATTAGTCATTAACAAAGCACATAAACACATAAAGTTTATTTAAACGGGATAAAGGGGTTCCTAGGTTTGTTGGCCTATAGGATCACATCTGTACAATACCCGGTAAGCCTTCCTCAAATAGAGGGGTTACGCATGGCATTAACGCACTTGTCATCATATCCTTTACTACCGAATTATCCTCCCCTTGGTCATAGCCTAAAGCGTTCTAACAACCTTAAGAATGTATCATATGCGTGCATTACCCGTTCCTTTACTTATATAGTCCTGGAGGTATTTAGGACTTCTAGTTAAGGTGGATCTAGACTTTCCTACAGTAATTAAAAGGAGAAAATTCTAGGCGACAAACAAAACACGTAGGACTGGACCAAAGATAGAACAGTTAAAAGGATCACATTTTACCTCCACAAATAAAGCAAGCAAGTGCACATCTCAAACGGTAAATTTTAGGTGTTTCAGAGAAGCTTTAGAACAGGATATCTAGGTGAGCATGACAAGCAGAGAATATGCATCATTGAGTTAAGGCAATGCGTCAAAAACCTAATCAGTTTGCCTACTGATTTTAGGATCTGTTGAATCTGGGCAGTTCACAAATAAGCACAGCATAGTTCCAGTTTTTGTAAGTTTTTTAATTACCTGCAGGCTTGCCTAGGCGGAGATATCCTATAAACATGCTGTCTAAAAATATAATCAGGTCAATTTAAAACAAACAGTTTTGAACTTATTAAGTCCAATAGGCATGTTGGTCTAGGTGCTGAACACTACAGAGCTGGTTTACATGCGTTTAATCCTAGCACATGATATTTAGGTGTTGGGATTGCTTTTAAACAGGATAGTTACTGATTTATGCGATATAGACATGGTTTTAAAGCGAATGCAATAACAGTCCTAAAGCAGGATCTCTAATGCACATAACGAATGAACGTTTTTGTTAAGCAGGATTATAGCAGTAATTTATTAACAAAATTTCTAGGTGATCATGATTATGCAGAAACAGAAATTCGTAACAGATGAGGTGATGAGCCTATAACATGTTTTCTAGTATGCCAAACACTCCTAAAAGCATGGTTTCTAAAGCAAGTAAACATAAGAAACCTAAGGCATGATTTCTAATGCAAGTAAACATAATAGATCTAAGGCATGATTTCTAATGCAAGTAAGCATAGTAAACCTAAAGGCATGATTTATACCCGATTTCCCTCAGAAAAAATCATATAAGAATCCCCTTCCGTTTTACTAATTTTTCCAATATCTGTTTACAAAGTAAATAATATTACAAACCAAGTATAGAATGAATTACGGGAATGATAACAGTATACTATAGGGAGCCTGGATAGGCCAAAAGCAAAAGGGAACCAGGCCTTCAAACAGTCTCAGTTGCCACATCTCATAGTGCCAGGGAGGGTATCTTAGTGTGTCAAAGTTACCAAGGGCCTCCAGGACCCAGAGCAGTGCTCACACCAAGGCCTCCTTAAAGGCTAAACAGCTTGTGCAGTGTGGAATAGCCAGCCCCAGTGTGTCAAACTTCAGAGGAGTCTCATGGACTCCAAAGCAATGCTCACACTGGAGGGGCAGGAACCTAAGTATTCTAGGAATTGAAGTGATAGTGATTTGCAAGAATGGTTTTGAGGAAAAAGTAGTTTCAGACTTTCAGGAAATCAGAAGTAAACAGAATCGTTCAGTTCCTGGACCTTGGGCAAAGGCTCCAGCCAAACAAGCAGCATTCAGAAATAGGATTACTTAAGCTTATTGGCTGTTACTAAGTGACCAAACACGGAAGCAAGGCATGCTGAAAATCAAGTAGCCACATGTAGGGGGTAATAGGGATTGGGGAGCAAAGTATCCAGATAAGGGGGTCATGCTTAGTAGGGGAGTAGGCAAGACATAGATCTAATTTTAGACATAAGTAAACATGCAAACTTGCTGAAGGCAGAACACATAGTTCTAATTAGAAAATAGGAGTCAACATGCTATTGCGGTAAACACATGTATTGGCCAGGAGTGGACATAAACACATAGATTGAAGATTAATAGACATGTTAGGAAACATATAGTCAGACATGCTATTGAATATATAGTTTTGATGTTTTAGACGTCAATACCACACAAGAGGGGGGGTGATTTGTGTGGTACCTAATTTTCGCGTTAGAAGAACCTGTTTCTTCTAAGTGTTCTAACTACAGCAGTTTGCGGAATAATAAATACTGAAAGTAAAGTGCACAGAGATTTTTACGTGGAAAACACCTGGCTCAAAAGGTGAAAAAACCACGACCTACTACTCAGTAGGATTTTCCCAAACTCCACTAAAATCACTGAGCCAAAAACTGCATTTACAAAACTCTTTGTAAACCTAAGGATTAACTCTAATCCCAGTGTAGCACACAGCCTCAACTGTTGCGACACTTTCAAGTTAACTCTAACTTGAATACTCAATATACCTATTACAATTGCTTCTAGATAAAGCTGAAAGGTACAATATGAAAACCTACTACAATTGAACTAAACTTAGAATAAACACAATGATGAAACTGGTTCTTCTATCTTAGTTCATGTAGCTTCAGACGTGCACACTTGTATCTCGCATATGTTGCTTGCAAATCAGACTTGATCTTTTTGCTCTCAAATATGCTTAACTTCTGCTTATGTGCATTCACCTGTAAAAGAGAACAATCGTTATATTTATAGAGTTAGTAATCAGAGTCTGATAAGAACTCGAATTGTGGATCCTTTGACAATTCGAGTCCAAGAACAACTCTAACTCCTAATCCATATTCTTGATCCGGATATAATTCTCTTTTCATAAGGAGACTTCAACTCCTTATCCTATATGCAATCTTTTCGATCAATTCAAAAGATATTGTTGCTGATCCTTGAGACTTATCTTCTTCACGCGTATGTCATATGTGTAAGCATATCAACACTGTGTCTCACATGATGGACCTGGTTCATGACTGAGTTCATTTTGTCAATCTTCAAAACTTCATCTGAACTTGGGCCAACAAATTCCCCCTTTTTGATGATGACAAACTCTGTGCTTTTATTGATCAGAGACCCTGTGGAACTCAGCTTAATTTTCACACTTTAATTTAACTTATCATTAAGGACCAGGTTTAATCAGGTTATAAACATCACATTTTTCAGAACACAAAGTAAAGCACAATATCTCNTTGAATATATAGTTTGAACAGAAGTAGCCACATAGATTGGACAAATACAGTCATGCTAGCAAACACATGGATTAAACAGGGGTAAGCATGCTGGTAAATACATGGATTTAAACAAAAGTAAACATGCTGATGAATATACAATTAACAGAAGTAAACATGCTGATAAACACACAAATTGATTGAATGGAAATAGTAGAGGCATACCAGTTAAGGAAGCAGAAACAGAAGGTAAAGTAGACAGGATTCAACAGCCTAGCCGTGGCTTTCAGCCGGCTAGTCAAGCAGTGATCACAAGTAGCAGAGAGAGAGAGAGATGAGAGGAAAGTTTTTGTTATATATATA
>NC_031992.1:7950319-7964496 GCF_001879085.1 Nicotiana attenuata
GGAAAGTTTTTGTTATATATATATATATATATATATATATATATATATATATATATATATATATATATATATATATATATATATATATGAGTTGAATAGTGTAGGTAAATAAGGCAAGGCAAATTGATATTGCAAAAATAAGGTAAGGAAGTAATTGGGGATACGAAATTACGGAATTATACTATAAATAACTCTAATTGAATTTCAAATAAGGCAAGAAGTAGGTTTACAGTCAATTAGGGTTAGAACCCTTAAATCAAGTAATCAGTTACACAAATAAGGCAACACGGGTAATCAGAGACCAATCAAAGGGTCAATCAACCCATAGATAGACAAGAGATGTCAATTAAGAACTCAGGATTAAGGAAAACAATCAGAGATCAGTAAATTAGTTTAGTAAATAAATGAAAACCCTAGATAATTAGTCTAATCATTCAATTATTCAAACAATAACGGACAAGAGGTTGAAATCAAATACTGAATAGTCAAACAATTGGACCAGAAATATAACCATGCGAGAAAAATTAAACGAAACATAAAAACTTCATAAAACCTTTTGCAAAAAACGGAAGTGGAAACCCTAGATAATTAGAAAGATACTTAGGGTTGATTAGTAGCAGGAAGATTAGGATAACTTTAAAGAAATAGCCATGCAAACAGAAAGCACTTCAAACATATAGAGATTCGAATAACAGAAATCAGAGAAATCAAAAACCTAAAGCAGCATAGTGCTAAAAATCGGTTAATAGTGAAGAAACAAGAAACTCTTTAAAGAAAAATCAACGACGAACTCAGAAACTTTCCAGATCTACAAAGATCTGGATGGATTCGTGTTTGAAATGAGGGTTTTGAAGAAAGAATGAAAGGGTAAAGAGAATCCAGTCTCAAACAAGAGATTTGAACCATAAAAGCATCGAAATAGTAACACTCACAACCATAGACGGACTCTCAGAGAGTCTTGAACCAGATCTGGTTAGATCTCTTCGAGATCTTTCCAGGAAATAATAAGAACGAGCAACCAGGAGACGTAGAAGATCAGTAGGAGCCTCAAACGGCCATGGAAATCCATGGATCGAACAGGAATCAAAGGGATTGGGGCTGATTTTGGGTGGCGGCGGCTAGGGTTAGGTTTAGGTCTCAGAGAAACGGAGAGGATTAGGGATTCTAGGGCGGCCGTTTGTGAATAATGGCTAGGGTTTAGGGGAGTCGTTTGGTTAAAAATGGTTAGAAGTGATGGTGGTCGTTGATCTCTATGATCAACAGCCAGGATTTAGAGGGTTTGGGGGCCGGGTAAGACTTAGTTGGGCTAGGGGTAGTTGGTTTGGGCCTGGTCTTAGTGGGTTAGGGATTTGGGTTATCTAATTTAGGCTAGGTCCAAAAATAAAAAGGGGTCATTTGTTAAATACCCATTTAATTTCTGAAATAATTTTTAAAAATAGTTAATAAATTATAAAAATGACTTTCATGTCTAGAAATGTTTTAAAATAATTACTTAATATTTTAAATATATAAAAGGCTATTTTCTGGTATAATAATGTAATAATGCATGCATGGGCTATAATTGCAAAGTAATTGCAATTATAACCCCAAAAATACGAATGCGGCTATTTGTGAAATAATTAAAACTTAGTACAAATGCAAATGATAAAATTAAGCCACAAAATTATTATAAAACTATTTATGATACAATTAGTGATTGTTTGTATAAATAAAAATGCTGGGATAAATTAATTAAAAAATCCTAAAAATGTAGAAATTATGGAAAAATGTCAATTGATGCTAATGCATAGTTTTGAAGGCATACATGCATTTTAAAAATATTATAGGGAAAAATTGGATACCAACAGTTCCTGCAACCTTCCGACACTCCTGGATTGGTATTGATTCCAATTCAACTCACATGATCTGAAAATTACGGCATGTGGAGTAGATCTATGCGTCTTGCTTTAAAGGCAAAGCGTAAGTTCGGGTTCATTATTGGAACATGCATTAAAGCTTTATTTGAGGATGAATTGCATGAGGAATGGGAGACATGCAATGCAATAGTGCATTCATGGATTATAAACACAGTTTTGAAGGATCTACTGAGTGGAATCATTTATGCATCAGATGCGCATGCAGTGTGGGAAGATCTTAAGGAGCGATTTAATAAGGTGAATCGAGTGAGGATTTTCCAATTGCACAAAGGACTTTTAGATTATCACAAGGATGTGACTCTGTTGTTGTGTATTTCACAAAACTGAAAGAGTTATGGGCTGAATATGATGTACTTGTACCTTCTCCGAATTGTGGATGTGTGAAATCGAAAGAATATGTTGTACATCTGCATCAACAGAGGCTGATGCAATTTTTGGATGGTCTGAATGACACTTATGACCAAGCTCGAAGACAAATTTTGATGAAGACGACTAAACCTACACTCAACCAAGCATATGCTATGATCACACAAGATGAAAGCCAACATTCTATGGGAGGTAGTGCAATGGAAGAAGAGGTGGATCCTATGGCAATGCAAGTTGGAAGAGGTCAAGGTTTTCGAGGGAAGAAACAGTTTCTACAGTGTGAGCATTGCCATATGAAGGGCCACACTAAGGAGAACTGCTTTAAAATCATTGGTTACTCAGAAAATTTCAAATGGAAGAAAAATTATTAGACTAGAGAATATAGAACTAAGGGACCTTTCACTGCATTCAACAATGTGGAAGGACCAGCAACTTCCAACTCACATGGAGCAGCACAACAGAAAGGAGATTACTTCTTTACTGAAGCACAGTACCAGCAGATACTTCACTTACTCAACAAGGATGTAAATGTCGATAACCAGACACAAGCAAACATGGCATGTAATATTGTATCTTTTGCCTCAAGTGTCTCTAATGACAATTGGATAGTGGACTCAGGGGCCACACATCACATAGCATCTTCACTAGAATTACTACAAGATGTCAAGAATGTAGATAGTTATAAAGGGGAAAAGGTGAGACTACAAAATGGAGACAGTACTGATGTTACACATATTGGTAGTATGCAGATTTCAACAGATACTAAACTGGAAAATGTGTTGTATGTTCCTGACTTCAAGTTCAACTTAATGTCAATTTCAAAGTTAACCAGGGACTTACAATGCGGTGCTCTATTCCTGCCCAAAATATGTGTATTTCAGGACCTTTACCAGAGTAGCTGTGTGAACACTCCACAACAAAATGGAGTGGCTGAAAGAAAACATAGACACATCTTAGATACAGCAAGAGCACTTAAGTTTCAGGCTGGAATACCAAGTAAGTTTTGGGGATAATGTGTGCAAACAGTTGTTTATCTTATAAACAGACTGCCTACTAGAGTATTAGGTGGTAAGAGTCCTTTTGAGTTACTACATGGCAGACAACCCTCACTAACACATCTGAGAACCTTTGGATGTTTGTGTTATGCTACAAATGTGGTCAAGGAGGACAAATTTGGCCCTAGAGCCGGGGAAGATGTTCTAATAGGGTATTCCACTACTCAAAAAGGATATAGACTGTTTGACAGAAAGACTAACTCTTTCCCAATGTCCTTATCCAATATCAAACTTCCTATCTTATGACAATATCACACAGAAATACAGGGATTACATCATGGCTTTCTCAACAATCACAGAACCACACAATTTCAGGGAAGCAGTGAAAGATGACAGATGGATACAAGCCATGAAACAAGAGATTGAAGCTTTAGAAGACAATAAGACTTGGGTTGTGGTGGACCTGCCACCTGGCAAATCTTCTATAGGATCAAAATGGGTCTACAAAATCAAGTACAAACCCAATGGAAAGGTGGAGAGGTTTAAGGCTCGACTTGTTGCCAAAGGATATAATCAACAAGAAGGTCTAGATTACCATGAGACCTTTTCACCTGTTGCAAAAATGGTGACAGTTCGATCAGTCATAGCATTAGCTGCCTCCAAAGACTGGTCTCTCTATTAAATGGATGTCTTCAATGCTTTCCTGCAAGGAGACCTAGAGGAGGAAGTTTACATGGACCTACCACAAGGTTTTCAAAGACAGGGGAGAACAAGGTTTGCAGACTGTTGAAGTCTCTCTATGGACTTAAACAAGCATCAAGGCAGTAGAATCTTAAGCTCACAGAAGCCTTGCTTAGTGCAGGCTTCAGTCAGAGTGCCTATGACTACTCCATATTCACTAAAAGGTCTGGAAGTGAGATAGTGATCATCCTAATCTATGTGGATCATCTATTGCTAACAGGAAGTAGCATAGAGCTCATTAATGAAGCCAAATCAGTATTGCATCAGAAGTTTAAGGTGAAGGATTTAGGTGAGTTAAAATATTTTCTTGGGATTGAAGTCTTGAGGTCTCAGAAGGGGATTCTTCTTAATCAAAGAAAATATACTCTAGAACTCATTTCAGAGATGAGCTTAAGTGGAGCTAAACCTGCTGTTACACCTCTAGAACTCAATCAGAAACTGACTTCTATTGAGTATGATAATGGGATTGGCAGTCTAGGCCTTGACCCTTTGATAGATGCCACAAGTTACCAGAAATTGATTGGAAAACTCTTATATCTCACAGTCACTAGACCAGACATTAGCTATGCAGTACAAGTCTTAAGTCAGTTCATGCAAGCTCCAAAAAGATCTCACATGGATGTTGCTACTCGTGTGATGAGGTACCTCAAACGGGAGCCAGGTCAGTGGTTACCTTGTTAAGTTTGGGGATTCCTTAATCTCTTGGAGGTCAAAGAAGCAACACACAGTCTCTCGCAGTAGTGCTGAAGCTGAATACAGGAGTATGGCATCTGCACAGCTAAGATTGTGTGGTTGAGGGGACTGTTTGCAGAACTAGGGACACCAATTCACCAACCAGTTCTCTTATTCTCAAATAGTAAGGCAGCAATTCAAATAGTTGCTAATACCATATTTCATGAACGAACAAAGCATATTGAATTAGATTGTCATTTCATCAGGGAAAAGCTCAAGCAAGGGATACTGCCAACACAATACGTATCTACACAACATCAACAAGCAGACATTCTCACTAAAGGATTGGCATCACCTCAGCATCAGTTTCTACTTAGCTAGCTTGGTGTGTTAAACATTCTACGCCCTTCAGCTTGAGGGGAAGTATTGGAATATATAGTTAAATGTATAAGATTTGGAGACCTAAATGTACATCGTAGAAGTTAGGGGTGCTAGAGTTATTTTAGTTAGTTAGTAACTAATTGTTAGTTAAGAGATGTATATAGTCGGTTGTATTGTTCTTCATCAGCTCATTTAGCTATTCTTCAATTCCAAAACTTTCTTCTCCAAGCTTCCTAACAGTTGTTATTCATATAGCATCATAATTCCTTTGTGGTCACTCTTATGTACAGAATTAGTTGCAGAAGAGTATGCAAAGTTGATGGAATAATGAATCATCAAATCAATGGAGAATGGATTTTAAAACAAAAGGAAGCTGCAGCACTCTGGAAGATGATTGAAAATTTAACTTCCAAAATTATACAAGACAGAACTAGGAAAAATCAGAAACATATGTACAGAACAAACTAAAGATTAAGCTCAGGATTCTCTAGAAGGACAACTATACCCTCCAACACTATCTAAATTTACCAAAACTGGGTACTTTCTCTTCACTCGCTCAGGAGAGATGGGTAGTTCTCCGGCAAGATTGAGAACGGCCACCGACGGAGAACATAGAAGACAAAGAGTGAGCTAATCCCAACACTATGGTCACCTTCACTTGCCCTCTCTTCGGAATTGGTCTCCCATACTCTACTCTTCTTGACATCATGTTTCCACCGTTCATCTTTATCTCTTTTCTTGCTCCGGCCATAATTGAAATTCTCCGGTGTGTTTTTACTGGTAGTGATGTACTGACTACTGGATCCCCGGCGGTTTTTTCAGGTGATGTTGGCGGCGGAGGGACTGAGTTGCCGGGTGTTACTTAATGGCTTGGGTTTGCTTTGCTTGGAGGATGTATATGGCCTGTATTTATATAAGTAAGAGGTTAATAATAGCCCTGGTTTTGAAACAAATTTACATTATATGCCATTGCTTATCTTTATCCTCCATTATTAGAGACATCAAATGCTTTTGACGTTTTCTTGACCATATTGACCTTGTCGTCATGAAGTTTTCAGTCCGGAACTGAAATGTGATTCTTTTGAACTCAAAATACTTTTTTAGGTGTAAAAAAAAAGTTATCATTCTATATAAAACGTGGTTGTGACCACATTTTACCTTAACGACCGTTTGGGACGTTAAGGTAAAGCGTTGTTTATTACTACGTTTTAATACCGCGCTTTACCTTAACGTCTTATCAGCTTCCAGGTAAAGCGCGATTTATTACTGCGTTTTATGTAAAACGCAGTAAGAAACCGCATTTTACATGTTTTGTGGGCCCACCAATAACTCTTTTGCGCTTAACTGACATAACAATAATTCAAATATGTAAAACGCCCTTCTAAACTGCGTTTTATTCCAAAAATTTGAGCCCCCCTGATAGGGCATTGCATTATATAAAGGCGTTAAGGGTTTTGAGAAAAATATCATTCAGAAATACTCCAACATCGTGATAAATTTTTCTTGTTGTTAAATTCTCAAGTTTTTTTCATAATGTCTGAAGAGCGAAAAGTAAGGGTTTCATTATATTGGGGGGGAGGGGGGGTGAGGTTGTGGTGGCGAATAACTCAGTGAGCTATAGATATCCTAAATTCTTCTATGTGTTAGTTTTATTATAATTTTATATGTTAGTTTGTAAATTAAATAATATTTTTATAAATAAATATCCACATATGGGTTCCAGGCTCGATATTTGGAGCCTAGTAGCACCAATTTATCCTGATTTCTTCTATGTGTTAGTTTTATTATTTTACATGTTAGTTTGTAAATTAAGTAATTATTTTTTATAAATAAATATTCACATATGGGTTCCAGGCTCCATATTTGGAGCCTAGTAGCACCAATTTATCCTGAATTCTTCTATGTGTTAGTTTTATTATAATTTTATATGTTTGTTTGTAAATTGAATAATTAATTTTTATAATTATATAATATTTAATTATTAAATATTCATATATGGGTTTCAGGCTCGATATTTGCGCCTAGTAGCACCAATTATATGTTGACTATAATTGGACAGAGTTTGTGTTTGATCTATCAGTTATTTTGACGTACTTTTGAGTATAAGAGATACTTAAGCTACAGGGAAACTACGCTACAAGCCACTACATTTTACTACGCTAAAAGGCACTACATTATACTACGCTAAAAGGCACTATATTTACTACGTTAAAAGGCATTGCATTTTGCTACCTTAAAAGGGCACTATACTACTAGTCTTTAAGCAAATAAATAATTTATACTAGATAAAACACAACAAATACATTGTAATCACAAAACATTCACAAAAATACATATAAAACAGTAAAACTAAATTTATTAACAAATAATAATGATTTTATTTTTATATATTTTTTTACAACATTAATATCTTAGTCCGGATAAAAATAACATTCCAATTTAATAGCAAAAAAAAAAACACAAAACAACATACAACACATTCAAAACAACTAATGTGCATACGAGTTTGGACATAAACTAAATCGGAATACCTCGATTTATGTTTTTCGGAAAGTTGAAGATTTAAAAATTTGACTCCGAAACAAGCAACCCACAACAATAGAAGGCTTGGCTAGGATGTGGGACCAACTTTGATGGGGGGACCGCTGTATTTTTTTAAGAAGAAGGGGGGAGGTCTGGGCAGAAACGTGGGGGAAAGGGAAGCGGATCAATTATTTATGTATATAAAACGCGGTTCACTATCGCGTTTTATATAGTCGTCTTATCAGCTACCATATAAAACGCGGTTTGTTACTGCGTTTTATATAAAACGCAGTAATGAACCGCGCTTTACCTTAACGTCCCAAACAGCCGTTAAGGTAAAACGTGGTTCATAACCGCGTTTATATAAAATGGTAACTTTTTTTTTTACACCTAAAAAAATATTTTGCGTCCAAAAGAACCACATTTCGGTTCCGGCCTCCAGTTTTCACACTCACTTTTGTACTGTATTTTTTCCTTCTATTAAAGGAAATGGAAATGAAGTAGGGGTAGTTATGTCTTAAACAAACCTATATTATTTAAGTGCAAGATGTATATAGTGGAGGGCAGAGTGCCAATTAAGCATAAAGATTATGTTAAGTGGAAGCAAAAGAAATTAAAAGACGCCACTAAAGTTATCTGAAAAAGCAATATTTTTATAGTCACGTTGCATAAAAATCACGTGGGTGTTAATATTCTTGGCTCCAATTCCATTTAACAAAAGCACTAATTATGTGTAAAAAGATCAATTTGGGCCACGACGGCTTTCTTTCATTGTCTTATCTTTTATTTTCATAACCAACACTATGACCTCGTGCATTGAATTAAGATTATGCACAGTAAATGTTCCTTGTATCAGATGCTCTGTCTCCTATAACTATCAATTTATCTCCTTTTTTTTAAAAGGTAAAATGCCTTAGGGTCTCGGTCATTATTTTAGTTCGCACCGTGTATAACATTTTAAAGGGAAAAGCGTTCCCTATGTATTCCTAGAACTCAAATTTGAGATATTTGATTAAAGGCAAATGCTTTTTTTTTTTCCATTATTGCATATTTTAATCTTTCATTCTCAGCTATCTTCTTCAAATTTTACACACATTTTCGTTTTCACTTGACTAATAATTGGCGATCTGGAATGCTAATAATAACATGTAATTTACTTAATTTCTTCAGGTTAGCTTAAGCAGATACAGTGGGCCCATAGTAGCTAGAGTGCAAAAATATAACGAAACAAGTAATACTACTTTATAAACTAGTCTTAGGTACGCGCGTTGCGCGTGTACCTTATATTAATGAGTATAAATTTCTAAAATCACATTTTTAGATAGTACTATACTAAAATGGATTTAAGTATAAAGTAAAGTTTAAAAAAATAAAGTTTCTAAAATTGATGAATATTAAAACGACAAAAGTCCTCGAATTAGAAGTAACAAAACCGAACCATCATGTTTATATCATAATTTATCGTTGGTACATCACCTTGTGCATGCATTCTTTCATCTCATTCATACCATAAATCCTCCTCAAAATATTACGAAATTCAAGGTATTTGTTCGGTGCAAATTCAACAAAACACACACACACAAAAAAAAAGGGATAAAAGAGAAAAATACGCAGTAAAATGTATTGGTATGACAAAAATATTTTCTTGGAACCATTATCTGAAAACAAACTCCAAAAATATATCTTTCTAGAATAGTCATTAGAAAGGGAGATAAAACTATAACTTTTGAATCTTATATTCTTATCCAATAAAATATTATGTTCTATTTAAACTGTATTTATTTAATTATGAAATAACTCAACTTTAAATAATTTCGTATAAACATTTATATTTTTATGGACTAATCTCCAACAATGGATGTTAGTATTCCGTAATCACCGAGTATTCTTCATGAGACGAAGTTGGTGTCGGCATGGACTAATCTTTTTCAACGGACTAATTAATATTCTTAGTCGTATTTTTATTTTTTTTTGGTTTGTAACATCCTTTCTTCAATAATAAAAATATTTTTTAAGCTTTTTGTAATAGGAGAAGAATTTATATTAGGTAGAATCTTAGTCGATTTATTTATAACTTCCTACATAATTTTAATAAGGAAAGACTTACCAACTAAAATTTTAGTTAATTTTAAATTTCTAAATATTAGGAATGCAATTTAAATAATTTTATATGTTATCCCATTTCAATTATTACAAATTTTTATCTTTACAAATTATAAATTCTTTTCTGTCAAATTTTTTAAAAAATACAAATTTGTTTAAGTATAAAAAAGAAAATCAAAAACTTCAAAAGTTTTACTTATTGAGACACATTATTCCTTCAAATCTGATTCCATTGTCATGATCAAAGAACCTGTAATAAATAAGAAAACGCTACAAAATAATATCTAATCTTAATATACAATTTTTTTATTATGGTATTCACGATTTATAGTAAAATGTTTTAGATGCTATTATATACAACGTAAACATGTATTATGTATATTTCACTTGGACCTCGTTGGCTCATAAAAAACAAAAACTCAAAATATAAGCGTTTTCTGAATAGCACATAAAAGATCCAAATTAATCATTCTGAAAAACAAAAGTGTAATAACTACAAAATCCATTACATAAAGAGAAGAATAAAACTTTAAACTATAAACTATTTATGCATATCTTGTCAAAGTTGTAATCATAATGAATCCTGTAGCGAACTCTTTAAAAGATGTGTTTTATTTATAAGTGAACTACAATATACAGAGATACAAGGCCATATTTTAAGTTACTATCTTCACCAATGAACTAAAAACGGACAAATAGAATAGAATCAATTGAAATTAATAAAAAATAACATTGGATCTATTTTAAAAGAAGTGAAGAAATAATCGAAATAACCGACCACCCAACTGCTTAAACTAAAAATAGCTAGTAAATGTATCATATATGCATAACTTATATATTATATATGTATAATTGTATGTAATTAATGTATAATCTAAGCATATGGCTAGAAAATCAATAAAGAACTAATAATACCTTTTTTTTTAGAGATTTGCTACGTTTTGCTCTTTTGTTCTTCAGCAGTCCACATAGATTTTGATTAATACTCCTTAAAAATAATGTTGATGGAGAATGTAGAATAATAATTTTACAGAAGTGTTTGGCTTCCCTTTTCTCTAGATGATTATTGCAAATAAGTTCAAATCTCATTAAATTGTAAACCCAAGCGGAATCTCTATTTACGTCGGCGGAATATTTTACAGTTGACACATTAATTGCAAAACAACTATTTGGGACCATATATTGCAAGCAATAAATTATAAAAATTCAAGTTTCCATGTTTAAACATACATAATAATTAACATAAGGCGAGTTTTTTAGTTTCACGTTCTATGTCTTTTTTAATTTTTAATTTTTTTAAATTTAATTGATTTTAAAGGCCTAAATAATGCAAATAAGGAAAGATTTAATAAACTTAATTTTATTTGATTTCAAAGTCCTAGATATTAGGAAAATTGTTAAATGACAATGTTGTTCGATGTAAAATCTAGTTTTAAGAGGTATAAAAGGCGAACGATATTTCGCTAAGGACCTTCGTGCTTTTAATTTTCAATAAATTATAAAAATTCAAGTTTCCATGTTTAAACATACATAATAATTAACATAAGGCAAGTTTTTTAGTTTCACGTTCTATGTCTTTTTTAGTTTTTAATTTTTTTTTATTTAATTGATTTTAAAGGCCTAAATAATGCAAATAAGGAAAGATTTAATAAATTTAATTTTATTTGATTTCAAAGTCCTAGATATTAGGAAAATTATTAAATGACAATGTTGTCCGATGTAAAATCTAGTTTTAAGGGGTATAAAAGGCGAACGAAATTTCGCTAAGGGCATTCGTGCTTTTAATATAGTATAGATAGATTAAGTATAATGAAGTTGTTGTTTTTGTATTTGGGGTTTATGTCCTTTTTAGTCTATTTTTTGTACTAATAATATGCAGAAATTTGGAGCATTAGCATGACTAGATCTTGACTCACTAAGCTTTCACACGTCTATTTTCGTTTGAAAAAGTTGTGTCCACACCTAGACCATTTCTATTTTTTAAACGTGGCGTTAAAAGAGGGCAATAAGAATTGAGGCACACATGTGAGAATTTTTTCTACTGATACTTCTATACTTTAGTAAATTCTTCTTGTATATAGTCTGTTTATTTTTTTGCACACGCGTATTTGGATTCCATGGCACATGCTGCACGTGCTCTATTGTTCAACTGAAAATCTCAAGTCAAGAGTAGTAATCTAGATGAAAGGAGAAAAGGTGTTAGTAAATGAATTTGTGAATTAATTTTGGAAAAGATAGAATAATATATAAATAGAAGATGTAAACCAAAAAAAAATTAATTCGAGCCCACTGAATTCACAGTATTCCCTTAAGGAATTTAATCCCCTCCTAGTACCCAAGGTTATGGATTATTTCCTCCCAAGATAGAACGAATTACACACTGGTGTAGTGGTACTCAAACCCCAGTGTTTCAGCGAACACAAAGTTCGGTAGCAAAATCACACTTACTATTGCTTTCTTTGAAGTTAAAAGTATGCAGAAGAAAGAAGGAGAACTCAGAAAATCATATGGAAAATCCGAGAGAATGAACTTGTATTTATAGTCAAGGTTGGGCTGAAAACTGAAGAGGTGGAACTCTTCAGAATGACTGTTTATGCAAAACGGTCATAGCATAAATCCTATAACATAAATGATTATTTATGTAACAATAAATCGGGAATTCAAGAGGGAGGTTACTGAAAAACGGATAACGGATAACATTTCTGTTAATGCCGATGCCGAGCCGAGACGGCGCGAGGCTTGCCTTCTTCTCAACTCTTAAAGAGTTAGAATAAGAGCAATTACTTATTTACCCATCAAAAACCTCTTACTCTTCCAATATGGCACAATTGTAACACCCCGCAAATTCGGCTTAGGTATGAATGAGTTAAAGGAGTAGTAAGGATATATTTTGAGCATGTGAAGTCCCATCGAGATGATTATGGGTGAAAATAGTTGATTAAAAATCAAGATGGAAAGTGAGGCGCATAAGATTTGACAAAATCGACTAAGTTTGCAGAAGGTCTGTATTCTATCAGTGTTTATTGAAAATGCGTAAGGCATTTAGGAAAACTCAAAACATGAAAGTTGTAGGCCTTTGAAATAGCTTTCCAACGATATATTATGGAGCTCGAGCAGATCTCTTTGCAAAAAGTTATGTGCGTTTTACGGAACAGTACGCGCATGCGCGCCCAGTAGCGCGGCCGCGCTAATTTTGAGGCAGTGTTACTGCCATTTAGCGCGGTCAGTAGCGCGGGCAAGCCTCCAGTAGCGCGGGCGCGCTAGTGGGGGGTCGTTTTAAAGCTATATTTCGTCCCCCACAACCCCAAAACATAAAAATTTGCTCTAGAAAGGGGAACTCTAAAAAACCTAACTCCTTAAGAGTCCTTCCACCATCCAAGGTAAGTTCTAATGGTGATTCTAAGTTAATTTCAATTTTTCAACATCTTATTAACATGGGTAAACCCTCCATATCATTAGATATTCGATTGGGACATCGTTGTTGAGAGAAGGAACCCTAGAACTCGAATTCAAGGAGATTGAACGTCAAAAAGGTAATATCTTCACCCTCTAATTGATTCTAGCATTGGTTTGATGATTATAAACCCTAGTGCATGAGATATGAGTTGATGGGTTTGATAGAAAAGCATGAACGATTATAGGGTTGGGGTGTTGAGTGTTGATTATTGGTTAAGAGTGTTGTTTACCTTATGGGTGATGAAGAATAATGTTGATTATAACCATTTGAGACTTTAGAATTTATCTAGGATCAAGAGAATGGCTTGTTGGGTGTAGAAACACCATTAATAAGGACCATGAAGCTTTATGTCACCAAGTGTTTGAGAAAATGTTTAAGTGACTAAAACATGAGAATTTATGCTAATATGGAATCCCTTTGACTTGTATTGATATAGATTAAAGTTGAAAGGGTTGGCGAAGGTTGTATTACACTCAAGAGCAGGAAGTTAAGGTATGTGAGGCTAACTTTCTATGTTTGGGAATTTTAATGATTCTCCCTACACTACGTTTCTTTTACGACGTATCAATTGCCTCAGAAATATAGTTAAGCCTAGTTCCTTGAATAGTTGTAGAACTTCTATTCTCTAGCTTCATAACTCGTTCATAACTTTCATTTCGAACGTTGTGAGCTCAGTTTGTATTCAATATAGACTTGGGTTTGATTCCCCAAAGTCTCAGTATAGCTTACTCAGCATGTCATAAACAGTTGTCGTTTCAATGTTCATAACCAGTTCAAGAATACATGTCTCATTCTAGTCCTATTCAGTATTCCAGTATTATGTGACTCAGTATGATTCAGTATTCCAGTATAATGTAACTCAGTGTGATCCAGTATTCCAGTATAATGTAACTCAGTGTGATCCAGTATTCCAGTATCATGTAACTCAATCTGATTCAGTATTTCACTATCATGTATTGCAGTTTGATTCTCAGTTCCTGAATGTTGAACACCTATATTTGGGCGTAAGGCCGCAATTAATGC
>NC_031992.1:7964966-7973296 GCF_001879085.1 Nicotiana attenuata
TTATCAGTTATCTTTTCAGTTATCAGTTCAGTTATCAGTTATCTTTTCGGTTATCAGTTCAGTTACCAGTTCTCACTTCAGTTTCAGTTTCAATAGTTATCATTTCAGTTATCAGCTTAGTTTCAGTTTCAGCATTTATAATTCTTTCTTTCAGTTGCTTTACATACCAATACAATTCAAATGTACTGACGTCCCTTTTGCCCGGGGCCTGCATCTCACAATGCAGGTAATGATTTACAGGTCAACGATGCAGAGCGCTAGGATTCTCGTACCAGCTATTTGGTGATCCCCAGTTCTTTCGGGGCATTATCATTTCTTTACAGCCTGTCAGTATTTACAGATAGTTAGTGTTTTTAGTACTTCAATAGAGGCTTCATAGACTAGAGTAACAGTTAGACAGAGTCACATGCTTTCCATGTTATGCTATGTTGGCTACAAATATTATTAAAATTGTATTAGTATTTCCGCACTTTGATTTATATCATCCAAACTTTCAATATATCAGCATGTGTTAGTTTATTTTCCGCATTCAATATGTTATGATACCACATGTTGATTCAGCGAGCCAGTTGATTCGCTCGGTCTAGTTTATTTTCCGCATTCAATATGTTATGATACCACATGTTGATTCAGCGAGCCAGTTGATTCGCTCGGTCACATGTAGTCAGGCACCAAGTGCCGTGTTACGTCGAGGCCCAGCTTCGGGGCGTGACAACAATGTCCTTTGTCAAGGAGGGAATCTCAAATGAAACTCAAATATTTCATTTTCCCTTCATTTCTCGTTCACCCTCTTTTAAGCCATTTTAATGCTTAAAAACCCAACAAGAGGAAGCTACAGCAGACTTTCATATGGGATCGAAAGAGAGACTCAATATTTAGTGTTATAGGTGAGGCTAATAGCAATTGGGATAGTGTATTCTTCATCTTTTGTTTGCTTAAAGCCATGTCAATATCGTTTTACTGAATTTAAATTCTACAACGTCAAGTACATATATGAGAAGTATCATCAGTTGCAGAGCTTTTAACTTGGTAAAACCTAAATACCTACTAAAATATACTACCATGTTTAGGAGAAAAATAAAATAAAATGAAAAGCCTCTCCTTGATATCAGAAAAGATTAATTCCTATTAGCGTAGCCAAAGAGGAAAATAATGTGATTGAGACAACAGAAATGTGTTAATTGTTAGTAATAAATAAAATTGATGGAATAATGAATCATCAATCAATGGAGAATGGATCTTAAAACAAAAGGAAGCTGCAGCACTCTGGAAGATGATTGAAAACTAACTTCCAAAATTATACAAGACAGAACTAGGAAAAATCAGAAAAATATGTACAGAACAAACTAAAGAACAAGCTCAAGATTCTCTAGAAGGACAACTATACCCTCCAACACTATCTAAATTTACCAAAACTGGGTACTTTCTCTTCACTCGCTCAGGGGAGATGGGTTATTCTCCGGCAAGACTGAGAACGGCCGCCGACGGAGAAAATAGAAGACAAAGAATGAGCTAATCCCAACACTATAGTCACCTTCACTTGCCCTCTCTTTGGAATTGGTCTCCCATATTCTACTCTTCTTGACATCATGTTTCCTCCGTTGATCGTTATCTCTTTTTTTGCTCCGGCCATTATTCAAATTCTCCGATGTGTTTTTACTGGTAGTGATGTACTGACTACTGGGTGGCCGGCTGTTTTTTCAGGTAGTGTTGCCGGCGGAGGGACTGAGTTGCCGGGTGTTACTTAATGGCTTGGGTTTGCTTTGCTCGGAGGATGTGTATGGCCTGTATTTATATAAGTAAGAAGTTAATAATAGCCCTGGTTTTGAACCAGATTTACGTTATATGCCATTGCTTATCTTTATCCTCCGTTATTAGAGACATCAAGTCTTTTGACGTTTTCTTGACCATATTGACCTTGTCGTCATGCAGTTTTCACACTCTATTTTGTACTTTATTTTTTCCGTCTATTAAAGGAAAATGGAAATGAAGTAGGGGTAGTTATGTCTTTAAACAAACCTATATTATTTAAGTGCAAGATGTACATAGTGGAGTGCACAGTGCCAATTAAGCATAAAGATTATGTTAAGTGGAAGCAAAAGAAATTAAAAGACGCCACTAAAGTTATCTGAAAAGCAATTTGGGCCACGACGGCTTTCTTTCATTGTCTTACAGTATCTTTTATTTTCATAAACCAACACTATGACCTCGTGCATTGAATTAAGATTATGCACAGTAAATGTTCCTTGTATCATGAAGGAACATTTACTATAGAGGAAATGTTCCTTCAGCTTTCTTCTTGCTAGCATGAAGAATAGAGTAAATAATAAGATTAGAAGTCTGAAAAATACAGCTGATGAAATTATTCAGTCTAGGAAAACAATAGAAATGAAAATAGTGGGATTCTACAAAGGGCTACTGGGAGCAGCAGCTGATAGCATACCAGCCATTCAACCAAGCATCATGAGGGAGGGCAATGTACTAGACAGAAAGCAACAGTTAAAACTAATTGAAGATGTTACTATAGGAGAGATTCAACTTGCTTTGAAGGGAATAGATGAACTAAAAGCCACAGGTTTCAACTCAAAATTCTTTAAGAAGACATGGGGGATTACATGGCAAGAAGTATCTGAGGCAGTGCTTCAATTCTTCAACAAAGCTGAAATGTACAGACCTATTAATGTAACAACTGTTACCTTGATCCCTAAGATTCAACACCCTTCAACTGTCAAAGATTTCAGACCTATTTCATGATGCACAGTATTATACAAGATCTATCAAAAATATTGACCAGCAGATTGCAAGGAGTGATGGATCACCTAGTTGACAAGAGTCAGTCTGGTTTTATTCCTGGAAGAGTTATAACAGATAACATAATCCTAAGTCATGAGCTGGTAAAAGGGTATGGAAGGAAGGGCATCTCTCCTAAATGTATGATAAAATTGGACCTGCAAAAGGCATATGATTCTGTAGAATGGGATTTCTTAGAACAAGTGCTGAACCACCTAGGAATGCCAGAGAAGTTTGTAAAATGGATTATGGTATGCATAAGAACTGTTTCATATTCCATCCTCATCAATGGAAAACCAATGGAACCATTTCAAGCTAGAAGAGGACTAAGGCAGGGGGATCCATTATCACCTTTTTTATTTGTATCGGGTATGGAGTATCTTACAAGAAGCTTTAAAACACTGAGGTATAAGCCGGATTTCAACTTCCATCCTAGGTGTGACAAGTTAAATATCATCCAATTGGGGTTTGCAGATGACCTGCTGTTATTCAGCAGAGGTGATACTATCTCCATTCAAATGGTGTTCAATTATTTTATGGAATTTTCAAAGGCATCTGGATTAAAAGCAAATACAACAAAAAGCTCCATTTATTTTGGAGGGGTTCCGCAGATTATACAGGAACATATAGTGCAGGTAACTGGATTCAGCAGGGGAGAATTGCCATTCAAATATCTTGGAGTACCACTCAGCACTAAGAGGATATCTCTGTTACAATGCCAACCACTACTGGAGAAGATGCTAGGCAGGATCACTTCATAGACTTCAAAGTTCTTATCTTATGCAAGCAGATTACAACTGATCAAAACAGTTCTATTTTCCATTCAAATCTATTGGTCACAGATCTTTGTTATCCCTAAGAAGATAATGAAGAAGATAGAAATAATTTGTAGAACATTTTTGTGGACTGGAGGAACAGAAGCTTCAAAAAGAGCTTTGTTATCATGGGAAAAAGTGTGTTCACCAAAGTCAACAGGTGGTTTCAATGTCATGGATATTCAAATATGGAACAGAGCTGCCATTTGCAAATTATTATGGAATCTATGCAAAAAGAAGGACAAGTTATGGGTCCAATGGGTCCATCTATATTATGGGAAGAAGCAGAAAGTATGGGAGTGCAAACCAAGGACTGCATCATTGGTGGTTCAGAAAATAATCAAAGCAAAGAGCTACATAGAAGAAGCAGGAATCAGCATGGAAGAAGTAATAGAATAGAACCACTTCTCTATTAAGAAGTGGTATAATAGCATGCGAGGGCAATATCAAAAGGTATCATGGAGGCGACTAACATGCAACAATCTAGGAGCTTCAAAGTGGATTTTTGTACTGAGTTTAGCTATACAAAACAGGCTACTCACAAGAAGTAGACTACACACATGGGGGATTACAGATGAAGTAAGCTGTCCTATATGTACTGAAGCAGAAGAGACTATTGAACATTTATTGTTTAACTATCGAATTACTGGAGAAATATGGAGCAAGATACTACATAGAGCTCCGATGGAATGGCAAAGGGAGATACAATGGGTTGAAAGCAATGCAACTGGAAACAATGCAGCAGCTCAAGTCTATAGATTGACCCTGGCATGTGCAGTGTACCACATATGGAACGAAAGGAACAACAGAATATTCCAGGATCAGAAGAAAATAGTAGAAATGATAGTGAGGCAAATTGTAATAGAGGTAGCAATTAGAGGATCGATGGATAGTAAGACAGGAAAGAAAATAGCAGAAATAGATACTTACAGTAAAGGAGGATAGAAGAAATGTGGAAGAGGAAATGGAACTGGGAATGCCCTGTTCCAGATAAAATTTTGTACATATTGCTATTGGTAAATAAAATCATTTAATTATCAAAAAAAAAATGTTCCTTGTATCAGATGCTCTGTCTCCTGTAACTATCAATTTATCTCCTTTTTTTTAAAAGGTAAAATGCCTTAGGGTCTCAGTCATTATTTTAGTTCGCACCGTGTATAATATTTTAAAGGGCAAAGCGTTCCCTATCAAAGTATAATGAAGTTTTTTTTTTCATTATTGCATATTTTAATCTTTCATTCTCAGCAATCTTCTTCAAATTCTACACACATTTTTATTTTCACTCGACTAATAAGTGGCGATCTAGAATGCTAATTTTCACGGGTCAATTTGTTTTTTGGCTCTTTACATACTTATTTTAGTTTTTTGACCCTATCTTTTTTTTTTTTACATATGGAAAATTTATTTTTATAAATTGTAAAGGGGCATGGTGTACAAATATAGTACTACTACTTTATAAATTAAAAAAGTATAATGAAGTTGTTGTTTTTGTATGTGGGGTTTCAGTCCCTTAGGCCCCGTTTGGCCATACATTTTGGCACCCTTTTTTCAAATCTTTTTTGAAAACATTGTTTGTTCATAGATTAATGATCTATTTTTGAAAAATTTCTGAAATTATTTTTCAAGTTTCCAAAATCTAGTTTAGGGTAGATTTTGGGTGAAACTTGTTCTCCCACTCACAAAACTTCAAATTTTTTTCAAATAAAATGCATGTCCAAACATAATTTTAACTTCCAATAATTATTTGTCAAAACTACTTCAAAAATTATTTTTTCAAGTTTCAACTAAATCTATATCCAAATGCTAGCTTAAAGTCTATTTTTTGTACTAATAATCTGCAGAAATTTGGAGCATTAGCATGACTAGATCTTGACTTGCTAAGCTTTCACACGTCTACTTTCATTTGAAAAAATTGTGTCCACACCTAGACCATCTCGATTTTTTAAACGTGGCGTTAAAAGAGGAAGGGGCAACAAGAATTGAGGCACACATGTGAGATATTTTTTTACTGATACTTCTATACTTCAAAATTTTTATTGTATGCACGTGGTGCACGTGCTCTAAATGGACCCAAAGAAAAGGTTAGTATCACACACACTATATATGGTTACTGAAAAATTGGCTAGCTTTTCCTCTTTAATTTTTCGATACCTGTTCTTTCAAGAAAGAACTCTTACTATATGGTACTTCCTCCGGTCCGAAATAAGTGATTTTTTGGATGTTTTCATACAGATTAAGAAATCTACCTTTTAGCATTAATTAACAATGGAATTGACCATATTAACCCTTACTATCTCACATAAACACTCCTAACACATATTCCAACCATATTTACTCCAAGGACAATGTAGGAAAAAAATAATTAATTCATTCTTGAAATCTGAAAAAATCACTTATTTTGGACCACAAGAAAACGGACAAAAAATCACTTATTTTGGATCGGATGGGAGTATTTAAACTGCAGAAGTCCCAAATCATAGAGATCACAGCATGTATGGAAAGACTAGTTGACATAGGAAATTTGGTCTTGTTAAATTAATGGCATGTATGGAAAGATTGTGGCAGAAGTTTGATTATCCGACAGATACATGGCTTATTATTGGTGCGAGAATTGGAATTATTAAAACAAGGAATGCACACACTCCATAGGCTGACTGAAAACGGTGACTCAATCGTATAGAAAAGCAAGAAAAGGTTTTGAAACAGGGCAAGTTATACTTCTAATTTGGTTTAAGGTATTTATTTATTCCAAATGTGTATTGGGAAAAAACTGAATTTATATTGAAGGTGATGTGGCATGACACGTGGACTGGTCAAATAGTCAAAACATGATGATCAATTGAGAGGCACGGGCGATATCAGATACGAAGAGAAGAGAGTTAAATAGGCACGAGATGCTATTCAAATGATACAAGTCTCGTGTCTGTTTAACTTAATTAAAGTCAGGAGGTCAGAAGGAATTGAAGATATGAATCTGATAGCATAAAGGAGTCTAAATCAGTATTAAATGTCAAATACGTTAGCGAATCAGCATTGAATAGGAATGATTGAGTAACGTTTCATTTAATGTCATTTAATGCTCATAATTGCCTCTTTAAGACTGAGTCATTATACCTTTTCCTAGAAGAATCAACTACAAAAGGAGGAGATCTCAGCATTTGTAAGGACACGAAATATCATCGAGATTACATTGAAATACAAACTTATTTACTGCTTTATTATTTTCCTAAATTCTTTATTCTTTTCGTCTCCTGATTATCAGTAACCCGATTTTTTCTCTTAATTTCTAGTTTTAACTGAAATTCTATTTTTTGGTTAAACAAATTGGTTCCGTTACCGGGAATCTGATAATCAAATTGCATCAATCATGTCAAACAACAATGACAACATTCAAGGAAACCCAGAAATTCAGACAGTCCAACAACTTCAGGGAGATTCCCCACAAGGCTCTCCTCAAGATTCTCCACGAGGCTCCCCACGACGATCTCGTGAAGGCACTCCTGATGGATCTTATACAGATGGACAGGCTCAATTTGAAAATGCTGAAACCATGAATGAGGCTCTGCAAAAACTTATTGCCTCTCAAGTCAATAACGCTCTCCAAGCTTTTGTTCGCCAATTGCCTGTTATCCCACCCGCATCTGCTCCAAACAACAACACTTTGGAGAATCCTCGGTCAGGATTGATTAATTCTGGCAGCGGTGGAACCCCTAGTGAAACACAAGAGAGGGACCCAGGTAATCCAATTAATTCTGATTTACAAAGTCTAGTGCTAACCTTGCAGAAACAACTCAAGGAGCAAAATGAACGCATAGAGCAAATACCTGGAGTACCGCCCGTGATCAGGGGTGTGGATATAGATAAATATTCTCAACAACCATGGAAGCCAAGTGCTGCTCCCCTTCCAATTCCAAAGAAGTTTAAGATGCCTGATATTCCAAAGTATGATGGTACATCAGACCCACGAGATCACGTTACTGCATTCACAACAGGTGTTAAGGGCAATGATTTGACTAAGCAAGAAATTGAGTCGGTCTTGGTCAAAAAATTCGGTGAAACACTCAATAAAGGAGCTTTAACATAGTATTCTCTTTTACCTGAAAATTCTATAAATTCGTTTGCTGAGCTTGCAGATTTATTTATCAAAGCACACTCGGGAGCTCAAAAAGTTGAAAAACGAATGGAAGATATCTTCAAAATCAAACAAGGAGACTCAGAGCTGCTTAGAGAGTTTGTAGATAGATTTCAACGGGAAAGAATGACGCTGCCACGAGTACCTGACAATTGGGCAGCCAGTTAGTGACATTAAATTGATATCCACCAAATTCTCGCTTGCAAACTGCCATCTCATCTCGTGCCCCGCGTGTGTTTCATCATTTTCTCAAAACCTTGATAAGGAGCCTTGAATTCCCTTCTGTTCCTAGGTCGGGTGATCGTACCTTTGTGATTATCTTGTCTTGACCGAAAGTTCCTTTTCCCGCAGGTCCCATGTACGGCTCGTACTATATTTGTACCGGATTCTTTTCATTTCGCACGCCTTGAGCTTACCCTTTCTTCTGGTTTATGTCGTAAAATAATGTCGTTTCTCATCCTATCTTTGTGCTCTATCTGTTGTACATCATTCCAACGTCGTTGCTGGGAATTTCATCCGAAGGCTTTTCTTTGAGTCGCCTCGTGGCTTCTGAACTCGTTATCATTCAAAATTACTTAGAAATGTCTATGGAA
>NC_031992.1:7973396-8062287 GCF_001879085.1 Nicotiana attenuata
CATATCACACGTAGATACCATGTCTATAGGTTTATGCATCCACATAGATATTATGTCTATAGGTTTATGCATCCATATAGATACCATGTCTATAGGAATTTTGCATCTCCATATGAATACCACGCCTATAAGTAACCAGAAATCCAGACTCTACGCATGCATTGTTCACTAGGCAAACCTATTTATAGGATTAAAAACTAACAACACTCAGATACCATGACTATAGGATTTCTGCACTCTCGCTACGCCTATAAAAAGTGTTTAAATTAACGACGCTAGAAAGCATGCCTATAGGAATTATCAATCAAATCTGAATCACACATTTTAAGATTAGCACTAATTACAGAACTCGCACCATTCTGTTAAAACTGGCAACTTTCTTAATCAGTTTGTTTCTTTATTGCTAAAACCAGTAGATGCCATGCCTATAGGCCATCACGTAGGAAAACAAGTATGTAGTTAATTAATTGCACTGGTCTTCGATAAGTTGCAGCCAGGCAAGCCTAATGCAAACTTCTTGCCTGAAAATATGTAATGAACCAGCCTGCCTAACGTTAAGCATAATTTCGACCTAATCAGTACATGTAAGACATGCTAAACTACATGATTTTCTGTGATTAAAGGAGGTTTATCTGAGCCTTAATTGTTTTTGTGCTCCCATAACTACTTTCATGTGTTTTTCTTGACGCCTTAGTATTTTAACCTTTTTTAAACCTCTGAAAAGCCAAGCTTCTTCCCTTTAGGATTAGTAGTCCTAAAAGCCTCCACGACTGATAGGTGGGACGGGTAATAGCATGCAATAAGTAAACGAGAGTATTTCACGCTTAATACCTTAACGGGGTGGGAAGGGTAGACATGGAGATGATGATCACACGATAACACTACGCGTACAATTGATTACCGGTGTTGTGTGGATGATCCATGTGATTTATAAACCTAGGACCCCTTTTCTTATACAACTTTGTTTAATATCTATAACATCCTGTCTTTTCAACTACTCAAAACTCCTCCTTAACTTTACTGCATTATGCCTTTTCTTCCAAATTTTTCTTCTTTGTTTATTCAATGTATTGATTAATTTTCTGCGTTAGTCCCCCTTTTAAAACAAATTGTAGATCATCTAGACCTTGATCCCACATACTTGTAACGTATTTATTTGCAACCCTTATGTGTAAAATCCTTTGTGTATCTATTTGCATTAAAGTCACAACATAGCATGGTCGGGAACCACACTAGTGGATCTTGAGGGGTGCCTAACACCTTCCCCTTGAGATAATTTCTAGCCCTTACCCGAACATTGGTTTTCCAAATCAAAACCCTTCTTAGTGTCCTAATGCACTCAATCATTAGGTGGCGACTCTTCAAATCCAAAAACCCAATTCCCAAACGGGAATAGAGTTTTCTTCCTGAATGTCGTAAACCCGATTTCGCGAGAAAAAGGGGGCGTCGACAGCATGGTGACACCGCTGGGGATTCTTTAGGGTTTTACCACTTCATGTTATATGTGACTTTATTGTTTTCTTTATTGCTTTGTTTAATACCTTTATTCGAGACTGACTTGTCTTTTTGTTTCTTTTTCTTTAACGCTTTCATTTACTGCTTTCCTTCAATACCGTTGTAATTTCTGAGCAATTATTGTAATCATTATGAACGTGAAAATATGTGACAATTTGTTTCATTCTTGTAATTGCATCTTCAACATCATATTCCACTCGTGCCAAACAAATACCATAGCAACGCTTGATGAGTTGATGCGCTCTTCCAATATTATTACCCCCTAAATTTTGAAAAGGCATATTTGTGGTAAAACTAGTTGATCAGCGGTGCAGTCGACGGTTCCGTGCCTTTCCCTCTTGAGTTGTCCGCTCAAGGGTACTGGTCTAGTACCCCGTAGAAACCTTATTCTGTTAAAACTGTACATGCATCACTGTCAAACCTAGTCGAGTCAGTTATGCTGTCCACATAATGACTCTTTAAGATAGCCTTGTCCAAAGTCCACTGGGTTCCCCTGGGACCCAAACGGACACCACCATATTCTGTGCATTTATTTGGAGAACTAAATGATGTCTATGCTAATTATTGGTTTAAATAGTCGAGTCCGGTGGGGTTAAGGGTCATAACCATTTTGTTTTGCAGGAAATGAATGACGAAGTCCCCAACTTTGGTATGGTTAGCACGCCCTCACACTTGCTGACCTGGTGGAGGAATCTCCCATCAAGTGACCAAATCAATGAATGGAAAGAGAGGGTCATCAAGGCTAGCGAAAAGCTGGAGGATCTGATCAACGAGAACATTCAACACGGGGAAGGTCCTTCTGGGACGAAATAGATAGGATTCTTTTCTTTTGCTTTAAATGTAGTATGGCCAATGGCCATTAGTGACTTTTTTTTATTTCCTGCAATTTTAGTGTCGTTTTGGGATTCATCTTGTTTTTATCAATAAAATGAGGCATTTAGCATTATAAGTTCTCCAAATCAACTTGTCGCTAGGCCTACCTCGGGCACAACGAGGCACCCAATTTTGGGACACGATTTATATTCTTGTACTATGTGTTTAAATACTGCAATATTTCTTTCTCAGAATCCGCACTAACTTGTTACCTTTTGTTGTTTTTACTTTTATTTTTTATTACCCTCCCCAAAAAGGTTAGTTCGTGCATTCTGGCATCATCATCCTACTCCACAAGATCTAAGGGCCCTCCGCCTCCTCCTCCTCCAAGTCCTATCAAAAGCAAGAACAAAGCAAAGATGGAGAACGTGAACAACATCAGAAAGGACGACTCAGCTGAAAGGGTAGAGGTTCCCCAGGGTGTTCAGGTATCCAAAGAAAGTGCCGCGCAGCTCGAACAGAAGCTACTGAAATTTCAAGAAGAACTAGACCAAGTTCGAAACTTGGCAAGTCTGTCATTCTCCCTCACTACTCCAGAAATCAACTTTCCCAATACTCAACACCCTATCCCAAACTCGCAGAAACAGCCCGCTACTCATTGCAACACACATCTCAACAACACTCCACTCCTCATCCCTAAACCATCAAATGATCATCCCCGCCACACTCCCATATATGTGGAAACCATGCCACAATACACTCAACCCATTGCAAACACACCAGAATCTGATGACAAAGATTCTCTCATCAAGAACCTGGCTGCCGAGCTCAAGAAATTGACTAGTCGAGTACAGGGCGTTGAAGGAAACAAAGGCATTGAAGGGCTGAATTATGAGGATCTTTGCATCCAGCCGGACGTTGAACTTCCCGAGGGGTACAGACCTCCTAAGTTCGAAATATTTGACGGCTCGAGGGATCCTAGAGTCCATCTGAGGACATATTGTGATAAACTGGTCGGTGTAGGAAGAGACGAGAAGATTCGCATGAAACTCTTCATGAGAAGTTTGAAAGGCGATGCGCTATCTTGGTACATTAGCCAAGATCCCAAGAAGTGGACGAGCTGGGTTGGAATGGCGTCTGATTTCATGGACAGGTTCAGGTTCAATACAGAAAATGCACCAGATATTTTCTACATCCAGAATCTGAAAAAGAAACCCACTGAGACATTCCGCGAGTATGCTACTCGATGAAGATCCGAGGCTACTAAGGTCAGGCCAGCCTTAGAGGAAGAATAGATGAACCGATTTTTCATCCGAGCTCAAGATCCGCAGTACTATGAGAGGTTAATATTGATAGAGGGCCAGAAATTCTCCGACATCATCAAGATAGGAGAAAGGATTGAAGAGGGCATTAAGAGCGGAATGGTCACTAATTTTGAAACACTGCAGGCTACCAACAAAGCCCTACAATCTGGTGGCGCGTCCAAGAAAAAGGACGTGAGTGCCGTGATGGTTGCACAGAGAACCAAGTCCACAGTAAAATACCAGGCCTACCCGGTACCCCCTTTCACATACCAGCCTATTCCCAATTACCCAAGCACCTCCGCCCTCTTACCAAATTACATCACCTGCTTACCAATCATCTCCCTCTCCCACATATCAACCCACCTCACCAAGATATTCCAAACCTGCACCTGTCTACCAAGCCTATAATGCCCACTACCAATCACCTCCCGCCCGCCAAAACATCCCCAAGCCATGCCCTAACTTTGACCGCAAACCTCCTAGGCAATACACCGCCATCGCCGAGCCAATCGACCAACTATATGAAAGACTCAAAGCAGCCGGTTATGTCACACCAATCCCTGCCAAAACTCCAGAAAATCCTTCCCAATGGGTCTACCCAAACAAAACCTGTGCATACCATTACGGCATGACATACCATCGATGAGTGCCGATCTCTGAAAGATAAAATCCAAGCTCTAATTGACAACAAAATCATAGTGGCCAAAGAACCTGCTCCTAATGTTCGAAACAATCCCTTGCCTGATCATAAGGGTGGTGGTGTGCATATGATTGAAGTGGAAGATGATTGGGACCCCAAGGGGTCAATTGGATTAATTGCCGACGGTGACGAGCCTAAGAAACCAGCCGTCACACTGAATCCAATTGTAGTCCAGATCCAGCCCTCCGGGAATGCTGAAGTAAACATGTTCGTGCCTCTCGAGCTGAAACACCGTCATCCAAAAGGACCACAGAGCCAATTGAGGTGGAGTTTGGGTCTCCAAAAGTACCATTCAAAGTTGATGTATTGCCACCCAAAACGAGAGTGCCCATTCCTGTGGCGATATCGGCAGTAATGCCATTCCAGACACAGACAATTCCTTGGGATTACACCGCCGAGGCAAGAAGGAAGGGAAAGACTAGGTCTGGAGAAGCAATTGCAGCACAGGGTATGACCAGGACCGGCAGGGTTTATACTCCGGAACACCTAGGTGAACCAAGTAAGCAGGCCTCTGGACGGCCTATTGAAAGTGGGCCCGATGATCTCTGGCGGAAGATACAGGCAAAAGAATACTCAGTTGTCGACCAATTAAACAAAACACCAGCCCAGATCTCCATCCTAGCTCTACTGCAAAGCTCCGAGACACACAAGAACGCTCTGATGAAGATACTAAGCGAGGCGTATGTACCCAGCAATATAACTGGAGGAGAAATGGCAAACATGGTCGGGCAGGTATTGGAGAGTCATAAGATCACTTTCCACAAGGATGAGTTACCCCCTGAAGGTTTAGGCCACAACAAAGCGTTGCACATCACCGTGCAATACGAGGACTATTTCATCACCAGGACTTTGATTGACGGAGGGTCCAGCCTCAACATTTGTCCACTGGTGACCCTCAGAACATTGGGTAAAAGTCTGCATGAAATCAAGGACGGGGCTAACAAAGTCAAAGCTTTTGATGGCTCCCAAAGGTCCACTATTGGGGAAATCAGTTTATGTTTGCAAATGGGGCCAACTTGGTTCGATGTTGATTTTCAAGTAATAGACATCCCAGCATCCTACAACTTACTACTGGGACGACCTTGGATCCACGCCACTGGAGCTGTAGCATCAACCCTGCACCAGGCAGTGAAGTTCGAGTGGAATCACCAAGAAGTGATTATTCATGGTGACGGGAGTAACCCCATATACAGTCGCCAAACCATCCCAGCAATTGAAGGAAGAAGGAAGCTAGGAGGAGAAACATACCACCACATTGAGCGAGTCAACGCCATGGACAAAGATAAGTGGTGGGATAACAAGATAGAGAGTATACTAAACTGAAGCGGGTATGAACCTGGCAAAGGGCTCAGCAAGAACCTTCAGGGAATCACCAAGCCTATCAAACTGAAGAAGCATGGCACCACTTTCGGGTTAGGGTATGGATATACTTGGCAGGAATTCAGGAACTGGTCGCCACCATGGCGCGGCCCTTACTATCCGCTGGAGCACCCTATACCCCACCTGGAACAGACTTTCCAGCAGGCCGACATCATATATGGGTCAGAGGATGATGAAGCATTAGCAGCAATGAAGAACCTGTTCTTGGAAGATGACAATATGGACTGTCACGTCATTCTCGAGGAGGAAGGGGAGGAAGGCCCTTCCATACAGACAGTGAACCGAGGAGAGCGCCTCAACAATTGGTCCGTCAGAACCACCAAGGCCCGGAAAGCTTCGGGGTAGCAAGGCTGAACAAAGCACTATGCATTATTTTTAATTTTTCGCTAGTTGATTTCCCTTCAGTATTATCTTTGAATTTTGAAAAGAGCCCCGATGTTCAAAACAATTCTTTCAGCATTTATTAAAGCATTTCAATTTTTTATAAATCTCGCTCTTATTATCTCTTTTTCTCTACCATTTACTTTACTTTACACAGCATTATTATTACTTATCTTGATGAACCGATGAATGTGACATGCGACGAGGTAACGCAACAAACGGATATAGACTCAGAAGAGGATGAGATACCAGAAGAGATCGTTAAAGAGGTCGAGGACTTTGAGAATAGACCTAAGTCTAACCTGGACGAGACTGAGGTTATCAACCTGGGGGATACAGAGAATGTCAAGGAAACGCGCATCAGTGTTCACTTGTCACCATCAGAAAAGGAAGAGTACACGGAGTTCTTAAAAGAATATGAGGACATATTTGCCTGGTCATATGATGATATGACCGGTCTCAGTACATCTATTGTAGCTCACAAATTGCCAACAGATCCGACATGTCCGCCGGTAAAGCAGAAGCTCAGAAAGTTCAAGCCAGACATGAGTTTGAAAATCAAGGAGGAAGTTACCAAACAAGTCAAAGCCAAGGTCCTCAGGGTAGTGGAGTATCCAACATGGTTAGCCAACATTGTGCCAGTGCCAAAGAAGGACAGGAAGGTCAGAGTCTGTGTCGACTACCGGGACCTCAACCGGGCCAGTCCGAAAGACGACTTCCCCTTGCCGAACATACACATCCTGATCGACAACTGCGCCAAGCACGAGCTGCAGTCATTTGTCGATTGTTTTGCTGGGTATCATCAGATATGGATGGACGAAGAAGACGCGGAGAAAACGGCTTTCATTACACCGTGGGGGATGTATTGTTACAAGATGATGCCGTTTGGATTAAAGAATGTTGGGGCCACCTACATGAGGGCCATGACTACTATTTTCCATGACATGATACACAAAGAGATCGAGGTGTATGTAGATGATGTCATCATCAAATCCAAGAAAGCCACTGACCACATGGAAGATCTGAGGAAGTTCTTCAACAGATTGAGAAGGTACAACTTGAAACTGAATCCCGCCAAATGTGCATTCGGGGTTCCTGCCGGAAAACTGCTTGGGTTCATCGTAAGTCGACGAGGAATAGAACTAGATCCATCAAAGGTTAAGGCCATTCAAGACTTGCCACCGCCAAAGAACAAGAAAGAGGTTATGAGTTTCTTGGGGAGACTCAACTACATCAGCCGGTTCATAGCTCAGTCCACTGTCATTTGTGAGCCAATCTTTAAGATGTTGAAGAAGGACGCCGCCACTAAATGGACTGATGATTGTCAGAAAGCCTTCGACAGAATCAAGGAATACCTGTCAACACCGCCAGTTCTGGTTCCGCCCGAACCAGGTAGACCGCTATTGCTCTACCTTGCAGTACTGGATGGAGCATTTGGTTGTGTTTTGGGACAACATGATGAAACGGGGAGAAAAGAGCAAGCCATCTACTACCTCAGTAAGAAGTTCACCCCGTACGAGGCCCGGTATTCCCTACTAGAACGCATGTGTTGTGCTCTGACTTGGGTAGCTCAGAAGTTGAGGCATTATTTCTGTGCCTACACCACCTATCTCATATCGAGGATGGATCCGCTAAAGTACATCTTTCAGAAGCCCATGCCCATGGGCAAACTGGCCAAATGGCAAATATTGCTGAGTGAGTTTGATATTGTCTACGTGACTCAGAAAGCGATCAAAGGACAAGCACTGGCCGATCATCTTGCCGAAAACCCCGAGGGCGGAGAATACGAGCCTCTAAAGACGTATTTTCCTGACGAGGAGGTCTCTTTCATAGGAGAAGACATTGCAGAATCCTATGATGGCTGGAGATAGTTTTTCGATGGAGCAGCAAACTTTAAAGGAGTTGGCATAGGAGCAGTTCTAGTATCAAAAACAGGTCAGCATTATCCGGTGTCCGCCAAACTCAGGTTCCCGTGCACCAATAACATGGCCGAGTACGAAGCCTGCATCTTAGGGCACAAACTAGCCATTGACATGAACGTTCAGGAGTAACTAGTGATCGGGGACTCAGATTTGCTCATACATCAGGTCCGAGAAGAATGGGCAACCAAAAACTCCAAAATACTACCATACTTGCATCATGTACAAGAGTTGAGGAAGAGGTTTACAAAAACGGAATTCCGACATGTCCCCAGAATCCAGAATGAGTTCGCCGATGCATTGGCCACTCTATCATCCATGATTCAGCATCCAGATAAGAACATCATTGATCCCATCCCGGTAAAAATCCAGGATCAACCTGCCTATTGTGCTCATGTCGAGGAAGAGGCAGACGGAAAGCCATGGTTCCATGACATTAAGAAATATTTGTCAACAGGAGAGTACCCAGAACTTGCAAACACTACTCAAAAGCGCACACTGCGGAGATTGTCCAATCACTTCTTTACAGCGGAGGAATCCTGTATAGGAGGACTCCCGATTTGGGATTACTAAGGTGTGTCGAGGCAAGGGAAGCATCCAGGTTGTTGGAGGAGGTTCACGCAGGGACCTGTGGCCTGCACATGAATGGTTTCGTCTTAGCCAAGAAAATACTCCGAGCCGGTTACTTCTGGATGACCATGGAGACAGACTGCATCCAGTATGTCGGAAAGTGCCACCGCTGTCATATACCTGCAGATATGATAAAGGTGCCTCCTAACGAGCTGAATGCAACTAGCTCACCGTGGCCGTTCGCCGCTTGGGGGATGGATGTCATTGGACCTATCGAGCCTGCCGCATCAAATCAGCACAGGTTCATACTAGTGGCGATTGATTATTTCACCAAATGGGTTGAAGCAGCATCATATAAGGCGGTAACCAAGAAGGTTGTGACAGACTTCGTTCGCGACCGTATCATTTGTCGGTTCGGCGTCCCAGAGTCAATCATCACTGACAATGGTTCCAATCTCAATAGTGATCTGATGAAAGCAATGTGTGAAACCTTCAAGATCAAGCACAAGAATTCTACAACCTACATGCCTCAGATGAATGGAGCCGTAGAAGCAGCCAATAAGAACATTAAGAAGATACTAAGAAAAATGATAGAGAAACACAAGCAATGGCATGAGAAGTTATCATTCGCTCTACCGGGATACCGTACCACAGTCCGCACATCGATTGGGGCGACACCGTATATGTTGGTTTATGGTACCGAGGTAGTCATCCCAGCCGAGGTAGAAATTCCCTCCCTGAGAATTATGCAGGAAGCAGAACTTGAAGATGCAGAATGGGTAAAAAGTCGCTACGAGCAATTAGCCCTTATAGACGGAAAAAGACTGAATGCAGTTTGCCATGGTCAGCTTTATCAGAATAGAATGACCAGAGCTTTCAACAAGAGAGTCAGACTAAGACAGTTCGCGCCGGGGCAGTTAGTACTGAAAAAGATTTTTCCGCATCAAGATGAAGCCAAAGGGAAATTCTCTCCCAACTGGCAAGGTCCGTACATGGTTCACCGGGTTCTAACCGGGGGATCCCTCATACTCGCAGAGATGGATGGAGAAGTCTGGCGAAAGCCAATTAATTCAGATGCAGTCAAACGCTATTATGTGTAATCATTATGATTTCTGTATGATGTAATTTGAACTACGCCTGACCTGATTCCCGTTTAAAAGGGGATACGTAGGCAGCCCTATGGGTTCGGTCACAATTCGATAAAATTTCCATTTTTCTCCGATATTGGAAACTGGGGCAGAATTTTGAGGAGGACCCTCAAAATTCCGAAGTTGACTTTCACCATCCACCGCGCACAGCCGTCAGAGGCACCGGCCCAGTAAACTGGGGCAGAATTTTGAGGACCCTCAAAATTACGGCGCCAAAGAGGTTGCAATATCTTGAACCGTGTTGCAATCGTCGGTTCATCTAAAACCGTTTTATCCATTATGTATTTACATCATATTTTATCATTTAGCTAAATCATGCATGAATACTATCAGAACAGCTTTGTCAGCAACGCTATCCCAATGAAAGCAAGAGCCGAGTAGGACGAGCGCAATCCGCGGGAAGACGAACTAACCTTCCCCCTTGACAAAACTCACAATCTTTCTTTGAATGCAGGTACCCCAAGACCTAAAATCATCGGATACGGTTACTAACTCATACTTTTCAAGAATACAACTCCCAGAATCATCACCTATTTTCAAGTGCTACTCGCACGTAACATCCCCAGCAGCCACAGTGACAATCAACTAGCAGCTATCGTCTCTCAGCTAAGAAATTTTGTCACTCTTCACCTCTATTTTCGCACACTGCATAAGGCTACCTTTCTGCCTTCCGAGACTAAGCACTGTCTCCATCCTACTTTCCCTTGCATTGCATAAGGCTACCTTTCTGCCTTCCGAGACTAAGCACTGTCTCCATCCTGCATTCCCCTGCATTGCATAAGGCTACCTTTCTGCCTTCCGAGACTAAGCACTGTCTCCATCCTGCATCTCCTTGCATTGCATAAGGCTACCTTTCTGCCTTCCGAGACTAAGCACTGTCTCCATCTTGCATTCCCCTGCATTGCATAAGGCTACCTTTCTGCCTTCCGAGATTAAGTACTACCTCCATCCTGCATGGCTGAAATATCGCCACCTCTTATTTGCATCGGCTGAAAGATCGCCAACCCTATTTAAATCTTTACATCGGCTGAAATACCGCCATTTATGCTTTTCATCGGCTGAAATATCGCCAACTCCATTTAAATCTCTATATCAGCTGAAAGATCGCCAGTTTATATTTAATCATTTGTCGACTGAAAGATCGCCAACTCTATTTAAATCTTTACATCCGCTGAAATACCGCAATTTATGCTTTTCATCGGCTGAAATATCACCAACTGCATTTAAATCTCTATATCGGCTGAAAGATCGCCAGTTTATATTTAATCATCATCGGCTGAAAGATCGCCAGTTTATATTTAATCATTATCGGCTGAAATATCGCCAACTTTATTATAATCCTTGTCGGATGAAATAGCGCCATTTATATTTATGCCTTACATCGGTTGAAATATCGCCATTTAAATTTCTTCTTCATATCGGCTGAAATATCGCCAAATCCTGCATTTCATCGGCCGAAATATCGCCATTTACATTGCTTCTTCACATCGGCTGAAACATCTCCAGATTTATTTAAATTTCTGTCGGCTGAAATATCGCCATTTACATTTCTTCTTCACATCGGCTGAAATATCGCCAAATCCTGCATTTCATGGGCTGAAATATCGCCAAATCCTGCATTTCATGGGCTGAAATATCGCCAAATTGTCCAAAGGCGTCATTATTCGGAGGCACCATTTTCATAGCCCGAGAACGCCATGCCATGGCCTTAGGACCCCGCTTTATATTCTGCACACCATTATTCAAAGGCATCATGGTTCGGAGGCACCACCATCATAGCCCAAGAACATCATTTCATAGCCTGCGAATCCCTTATTATGCGCTTCATGGCCCAGGACATCATGGTCTGAGGACGTCAACAACCGTCCAAAGACAACATTCATGGTCCAAAGGGAACTTGCATCACGTTTAAATTTATGCACAGTATATGTTGTATTGCTCACTTGCAGGTACGCCGGCTAGCAACGGCCATCTCCAAAGGAGCGATCCCGCTCCAGTTCCCGCAGCCTATCAGATTTCAGCTACAACCTAAACATCGCGTCCGTCCTTTTCAAAACTCTATTGGCATATTCCGCCGATGGAACCTGAACTACATATGGCCTGATTCCTGTAAAACCAGGGATATGTAGGCAGCTCAAGAGCCAGAGCTCGGTCAAAATTCTTTGCAAATCACTTATTTCGGTCAAAATTGGCCATCCTATCTTTACCCGATAACTCTTTCATCCTTCCCGGGTAAAGAGGGGCAGCTGTTGATACCCAATTTTTCCCTAGATATTTTTATACTCAAAATACTTTCAAAATAACATATATATGCATGTATGAGCATACCCAAGTGTTTTGGTATTTTTCCAAATTTTTAAAGATTTTTTAAACCAATTTATTGTCTATTTTAATACTACAAAATTCAATAATTATTCCCAAAAAATTATCATTTTGTGAATAATTCATTTTATTCTCAGATTTACACCAAAATATAATTAAGGTGATTTTTGCATATTTTTTACAGATTTATTTGGCATTTTTAAAAATAAATTGCATATAATTGCAATTATTGCCTATTTTACAATTAACAGCATTTTACAATTATAAAATCGTTTCCAGTATTTTTAGATTAATATTTATACGTTATTAGTTACTTAAGTGCTTTTAATTTGTTTTTTAAATCATTCTCACTATTTTATAAAATAATAAAAAAAAGGGGGGAAATGGCCATTAAGTGCTAGCTAGATTTTATTTCAATTGTAGCCACATTGGACCCCCAAATTAGCCCAATTTTAGACCCAATTAATCTAGCCCAACAACCCATTTGAACCGACCCAACCGGTCTCCCACCTAACCCCTTCTAATCACAGCCGTTGATCTAAAAGATCAACGGCCCAAATAAACCCTTTCCTTTTTAATTTACCAAACCCCCCCAACCCTAATTCCATTTCCCTCTACCCGCCGCCCTCGAATTCCCTTCCTCTCCCATTCTCTCTGCAAACCCTAGTCGCCGCCACCCAAGCTAACCCTAATCCCTTCGATTCTCGCCGGTTTCCATGGCTTCTCAGGCCGTGAAACCCTCATACTCACCTCTTATCGCTCTTGTGCGCTTGGTATTTGAAAGTTTGAGGCTAGACCTCAAAGGTCTCCACCCAGATCTCCGCCCATTGAGGATGTGCATCGACTACTGACAGCCCAACAAGGTCACAATCAAGAATAAGTACATGTTACCAAGGATAGATGCCCTGCTTGATCAGTTGCAAGGTGCTAAGTACTTCTCCAAGATTGACTTGAGATCAGTGTATCACCAATTGAAGATAAGAAAGAAGGATATTCTGAAAACAACTTTTAGGACCCGATATGGCACTTTGAATTTATGATGATGTCTATTGGGCTGACGAATGCCCCAACAAATTTCATAGATCTTATGAAACGAGTTTTCAAGCTATTCATCAACTCATTTATGATAGTGCATTTACAAAGTCGGGAGGATCATGCTGATTNCGTCATTGTTCGGAGGCACCAGTTTCATAGCCCGAGAACACCATGCCATGGCCCGAGGACCCCGCTTTATATTCTGCACACCATTATTCAAAGGCATCATGGTTCCGAGGCACCATCATCATAGCCCAAGAACATCATTTCATAGCCTGCGAATCCCTTATTATGCGCTTCATGGCCCAGGACATCATGGTCTGAGGACGTCGACAACCGTCCAAAGACAACATTCATGGTCCAAAGGGAATTTGCATCACGTTTAAATTTATGCACAGTATACGTTGTATTGCTCACTTGCAGGTACGCCGGCTAGCAACGGCCGTCTCAACAGGAGCGATCCCGCTCTAGTTCCCGCGGCCTATCAGATTCCAGCTACAACCTAAACATCGCGTCCGTCCGTTTCAAAACTCTATTGGCATATTCCGCTGATGGACGCTGAACTACATATGGCCTGATTCCTGTAAAACCAGGGATATGTAGGCAGCTCAAGAGCCAGAGCTTGGTCGAAATTCTTTGCAAATCACCTCTTTCGGTCAAAATTGGCCATCCTATCTTTACCCGATAACTCTTTCATCCTTCCCGGGTAAAGAGGGGCAGTTGTTGATACCCAATTTTTCCCTAGATATTTTTATACTCAAAATACTTTCAAAATAACATATATGTGCATATATAAGCATACCCAAGTGTTTTGGTATTTTTCCAAATTTTTAAAGATTTTTTTAACCAATTTATTGTGTATTTTAATACTACAAAATTCAATAATTATTCCCAAAAAGTTATCATTTTATCAATAATTCATTTTATTCTCATATTTACACCAAAATATAATTAAGGTGATTTTTGCATATTTTTTACAGATTTATTTGGCATTTTTAAAACTAAATTGCATATAATTGCAATTATAGCCTATTTTACAATTAACAGCATTTTACAATTATAATATCGTTTCCAGTATTTTTAGATTAATGTTTATACATTATTAGTTACATAAGTGCTTTTAATTTGTTTTTAAAATCATTCTCACTATTTTATAGAATAATAAAAAAAAGGGGAAAATGGCCATTAAGTGCTAGCCAGATTTTATTTCAATTGTAGCCACATTGGACCCCCAAATTAGCCCAATATTAGACCCAATTAATCTAGCCCAACAACCCGTTTGAACCGACCCACCCGGTCTCCCATCTAACCCCTTCTAATCACAGTCGTTGATCTAAAAGATCAACGGCCCAAATACACCCTTCCTTTTAATTTACAAACCCCCCAACCCTAATTCATTTCCCTCTACCCGCCGCCCTTGAATTCCCTTACTCTCCCATTCTCTCTGCAAACCCTAGTCGCCGCCACCCAAGCTAACCCTAATCCCTTCGATTCTCGCCGGTTTCCATGGCTTCTCAGGCCGTGAAACCCTCATACTCACCTCTTATCGCTCTTGTGCGCTTGGTATTTGAAGGTTTGAGGCTAGACCTCAAAGGTCTCCACCCAGATCTCCGCCGACTTGAGGGTTCCGGCCATCTCTGGCTTGGCTCCGGCATATCTTAGCTTCCTAAGCCTGTTTCCAGTCTTATCCGACTTAGATCGGACATTTTTCGAAGCCTTTCTCGTTCTAGGGTTCACCTGAAACCCTAGCTGTTCGAGGTTTTTGTCCAATTCTCTTCAGATCTGTGTGTATTCATGCTTTACTTTGAGTTTTTAAAAGGTTTCCCCAACTTTTTTTTATAAAATTCTTTTTCCAAAGTCACTTCTTTCTGATTTAGGGTTTCTGGAAAAAAAGTGCTTATGTGTTCTCTGATCTTTCTTCTCCCTTTCTCGTGTATGTTTGTCTCTACCATGTTATTACGTTTTCTCTTTTTTTTACATGTTCTTCTACTATGTTTGCTATATTTTGTTCTTCCTTCTACTATGTTTCTGTGCTATGTTTTCACATGCTATGTTCTGCTACTTTCCTTCCATTACGACTTGATATGCTTCGCCTACTGTATTTTTCTACCATGTTCATTAAGTGTTCTTACTATGCCTGCTTAAGCATATTTTCCTCTACTGTTTCTTCTACTCTCATTTTGTTTCAAATTAATTCCATGACTCTGTTTGCATTAAACCTTCTACTGTATCTGCTTGTTTCCTCTTTTTTGCATTTGATTCAAGTCGAAAACCCTAGGATTTGGGGTTTTTGGCGAGTTTGGTCTTGTGTGTTTGGACTAGGGTTCTATTTGAGCCCTGAACACTCTCAAACTCACTTGGGGCCCATGTACTGAGTTTGAATTCTTTTGTGTATGAATTCTTCTATACTAGACTCCTCTGATTAGCATGACAACCCCTTTTATATGTGTTAAAATCTTTCTTCAAAAGGTTTTCCAACTTGTGTTCGAATTAGAGTTGGTTCTTACCTTATTTGTTTAACCGTGTATTTCAAAATTTCTTCCCTTAATTAAACTCCTATGTATTTATCCCTAATTGCCTACTTTACACAAGATGCTTACTTGATCTCTTTCCTTAAATACTGTTTTGTTCATTACCGTTTAAGTTTGAACTCCTTAATTAAAGGATGTTCTTGTACTGATTGATTCTAATTGGTACATGGTTATTTCTTTGCCTTATTCCTTGCCTGTTTTCAAACTATAAATACATGCTCTTTTATTAGCACAACACACCAACATTCGTAGTTTTCTGAACTCACACTCACACTCAAAAAGTATTCTCTCTTGTTGCTTGTACTGTGGCCTATTTGCAAGACTTCTGCTTTCTTTTGCTTGTCTCTTTCTGAAACTGGTATGTCCTAGTTTTAATTCCAGCATCAACTCTAATGTGTTTACTTACCAATTCTCCTGTCCATGCTTACTTTACTGCATGTAGAATTTAACCTTTGTATAATATGCTCATATCTTGCTTATGTCTTGCAATGAATCCCATTCCCCATGTCCCCCTATGTGTTTGAGCTATAGTTTAAAAAAATATGGCAATATACAAAATTATTGTCCATGGATGTAAACTGGACCCTTTGAGTCCTAAGCTCTTTCAGTTTCCCATCCCCATTCCCTTATGTGTGTTTGAGTTAAGGTTTGGCCTGGCAGCATCCAAATTGCTGTCCAGGGTTGAACCTGACCTTCAATAGGTCCTAACTCTCCAATGTTTGGCTAGTGGGCTGGTCAGGGGTGTGCCAGCATTTTATGTTGCTGGGCATGACCACCAGCCTGCCTTGGCATCCCTTATATCCCTCTACTGCACTTACACTTGTTCCTAGACTCTAAGTTCTACCCCCCTCCAATAAGCCTTGCCTTGGGACCTTGAGCTCCCTCTGAACTTGGATATTGGAGGGCTGGCCCTTCCACACTGCACTTTCATTCAGTTCTGATATCTGGGTGTGAGCATTGCCTGGAGTTCTTGAAATTCCTTGGAACTTTGACACATCTCAGATAAGAGAAAGGCTTTGGAACCTGATCCTGGCAGTTGGCTCATATCATATTGTTAGACCTTAGGTTTGAATTAGGATCCTTGGATGCAGCTTAAGAGTTCTGATTGTAATTTTATTTCCAGTTTTTGATTCATCTTGGTCTGTAATAAAATTTTATAATAACCTCTGGGGTGATTAGTGAAAAGGTAAGGGTAACCATGCATGCAAAGGGGTAGATATCATGCTTATAGGGAATTACCACACTTCTGTACTCATGCATCTTGCCTACAGCTTTGCACATTTGCATATCACACGTAGATACCATGTCTATAGGTTTATGCATCCACATAGATATCATGTCTATAGGTTTATGCATCCATATAGATACCATGTCTATAGGAATTTTGCATCTCCATATGGATACCACGCCTATAAGTAACCAGAAATCTAGACTCTATGCATGCATTGTTCACTAGGCAAAGCTATTTATAGGATTAAAAACTAACATTACTCATATACCATGCTTATAGTATTTCTGCGCTTTCGCTACGCCTATAAAAAGTGTTTAAATTAACGACGCTAGAAAGCATGCCTATAGGAATTATCAATCAAATCTGAATCACTCGTTTTAAGATTAGCACTAATTACAGAACTCGCACCATTCTGTTAAAACTGGCAACTTTCTTAATCAGTTTGTTTCTTTATTCCTGAAACCAGTAGATGCCATGCCTATAGGCCATCACATAGGCAAACAAGTATGTAGTTAATTAATTGCACTGGTCTTCGATAAGTTGCAGCCAGGCGAGCCTAATGCGAACTTCTTGCCTGAAAATATGTAATGAACCAGCCTGCCTAACGTTAAGCATAATTTCAACCTAATCAGTACATGTAAGACATGCTAAACTACATGATTTTCTGTGATTAAAGGAGGTTTATCTGAGCCTTAATTGTTTTTGTGCTCCCATAACTGCTTTCATGTGTTTTGCTTGACGCCTTAGTATTTTAACCTGTTTTTAAAACTCTGAAAAGCCAAGCTTCTTCCCTTTAGGATTAGTAGTCCTAAAAGCCTCCAGGACTGATAGGTGGGACGGGTAATAGCATGCAATAAGTAAACGAGACTATTTCGCGCTTAATACTTAACGGGGTGGGAAGGGTAGACATGGAGATGATGATCACATGATAACACTACGCGTACAATTGATTACCGGTGTTGTGCGGATGATCCATGTGATTTATAAACCTAGGACCCCTTTTCTTATACAACTTTGTTTAATATCTATAAAATCCTGTCTTTTCAACTACTCAAAACTCCTCAGTAACTTTACTGCATTATGCCTTTTCTTCCAAATTTTTCTTCTTTGTTTATTCAATGTATTGATTAATTTTCTGCGTTAGTCCCCCTTTTTAAACAAATTGTAGATCATCTAGACCTTGATCCCACATACTTGTCACGTATTTATTTGCAACCCTTATGTGTAAAATCCTTTGTGTATCTATTGCATTAAAGTCACAACATAGCATGGCCGGGAACCACACTAGTAGATCTTGAGGGGTGCCTAACACCTTCCCCTTGAGATAATTTCTAGCCCTTACCCGAACTCTGGTTTTCCAATTCAAAAACCCTTCTTAGTGTCCTAATGCACTCAATCATTAGGTGGCGACTCTTCAAATCTAAAAACCCAATTCCCAAATGGGAATAAAGTTGTCTTCCCGATTGTCGTACACCCGATTTCGCGAGAAAAAGGGGGCGTCGACACCAAGTAACAAGTAGGAGTTAGAGGAAAGCTAACAACATCGTATGGACCATATAGGGGTAAATTATGCAATTAGATAACTCAATCATAAAAGAATAATTGCCATATGATGAAACATAAGGACCTAAGAACCCTAAAGGCAATTTTTCCCACAAATAAGTCCGAGCACACACTCGTCACCTCGCGTGCACGGTCTACAATTAGCATGGAAGACTCATATCCTAAGGGGAAGTCCCCCACACATTGTTAGGCAAGATACTTACCTCAATCCAGCCAGTTCATACTCAATTTAGCTTTTCCTTTACCAATTCATCAATGCTCGGCTCAATCTAGCCAAAAACGACTTGAATACATCTAACAATGCAAGAGAAAATAATTACAATTAACAAAACTATGATACTTACACAATTTGCAAAAAGTCAACAAAAGTCAACTCCCCGGGCCCGCACCTCGGTACCCGACAAAATATACAAAAATCGAATACCCATTCCGATACGAGTTCACCCATACAAAATTAACCAATTCCGATACCATTTGGTCCTTCAAATCATCATTTTACATTTTTTAAAGATTTCACAAATTTTCTTCCCAAAATTCCATCCCAAATCACGAGTTAAATGATGAATTCAATGATAGATTCATGTACTCAATCCAAATCCGAGTTAGAATCACTTGCCCCGATGAATTTCATGAAAAACCTTCGAAAAATCGCAAAAATCTGAGCTCTCTAGGTCAAAATATGAAATAAAACCCTAAATCTCGTATTTATAGTGCACCTCCCGAATTTACACCACTGCTGACCGCGCAAAAAAACCAGTGCTATCCGCACAAAAACCAGTGCTGTCCGCACAGGATTTGACTGCAGTGACAGGCTTTAGTATTCTGGCCATAACTTTCCCTACAGATGTCCAAATTGTGATTTCTTTACCTTTCTAGAAACTAGACACGAAGGGATACAACTTTTGTTTTTTGAATCATCTTAATGTTCCTTGTAGATCAAAAGATATGAGCTTCCGAAGTCAGACCAGTGAAACTTTCCTCACCGCGGACTGCACCGGATTTTGTGTGGCCGCAAAGCCCTCACCGCGGCAGCACAAAATCCTGTGCGGACCGCACTGGTGGGTTTAGAGGTCTGCAACTCCTTTGGACCCACAACAGCTATGATTTTAGGCCTAAAACATCCCGGAACCTACCCGGTACTCACCCGAGCCCCCGGGAATTCAAACCAAATGTACCAACACATCCTATGACATCATTCAAACTTGTTCAACACTTCGGAACGCTCACAACAACATCAAATCACCAATTTAACATAGGATTCAAGCCTAAGAACTCCAAGATCTTTTAAATTATGCTTTCGATCAAAAAATCTATCAAATCTCGTCCGAATGACCTGAAATTTCCAAGCACGTGACATTCAACACTACGGAGCTACTCCAACTTCCGGAATTCTATTCCGACCCTTAGATCAAAATCTCACTATCGGACCGGAAACTTCAAAAATTTGACTTTCGGCATTCCAAGCCTAAATTAGCTACGGACCTCCAAAACACAATCCGATCACGCCCCTAAGTCCAAAATCACCATACGAAGCTACTGGCATCACCCAAAACTCATTCTGGAGCCGTTTACTCAAAAGTCAAATTCCGGTCCAATTCTCTCCGCTTAAACTTCTAGAACTATATTCCTTCTTTCCAATTCGACTCCGATTCATCCGAAAACTGAATCCAACCATGCACACATGTCGTTATACATAATGTGAAGCTGCTCTTGAACTCAAACTGCCGAACTGAATGCAGTTGTTCAAAAGGACCAGTCGGGTCGTTACATCCTCCTCTACTTAAACATACGTTCATCGTCGAACGTGCCCGGAGTCATTCCAAAGCCATTGAACCACTGCATGAGCTCTTCATACATACACCCGGGGGTGTTTCCCCATCACCCAACCTATGAAGAACTAGCAATGCCACTTAACTGAAGGTCTCATCTCCCCCTTAGTTCATAACCTTAGAACAAAAACCAAACCTCATCGTCTGAAATTAGTCATTGAACCCAAATTCCACATTATCACGCTGATTACACCCGAACAAGACGAATCGAGCCAAAAATTCAAACCCAGGATACAATCACGTGCTGATCCACGCAGCTCAAATACTCGAAGCAATAACCTCTGACCACCATATATGCTCAAATAACACTCTGGATGCGGGCAATACACTTCACATTGAATACAACCTTGTTACGGACTACCACAACACTTACATGATAAAGAAACTTGCGGAAACTCTTAGCCGCTCATGAAGTCAACAAGTCAAGAAACTCTCTCGTCCGATACCATAGTACTTATCTCATGTCTAAAAACCTCATCTCAGCCGATACAAGCCGCACAACTAACAGCTCATCACGGAACCACACAGGTTCTCACATTACACAATTCGTACAACAAACCAATAATTACTCAATTATGTAACACAAATAAAGAAAATCAAAGTAGAAGAATTTCTAACAATTGTAGCATGTGCAACAACAAAAATATAGTGTTCATCAAAATAGGTTAACGGAGGAAAACAGAACACCAAATAGACACAAGGAAAGGGTATCCCACATAACATCCGCTGCGGCGTGCAGCCCGCTCCAAAATACTCATCCAGCCACTATGCTCGAGCCCACTGATCATATGAATACTGAGATTTAGCACAACAGAGTGCAGAAATAAAACTGTGGGAACAATGAATAGAAGCAATAAAATATGAGAGAAGCAAGCACATATATCAGGTGCAAATGAGAAAATCAACATCACGATGGCTATCTCACCCGCATCGCCATTAGGCCTGAACAGAATTACAATATGCTTGGGGAATAATCATACAACCTCACAACTCACCACAACATAACAAAGCAGCACATAACATAGGCTAGAGGCACAAATAATGTCCACTCTACCTGAGAACATAACCAAAATGACAATCTCACAGGAGCACACAAGCTTGACCCAATACAAAACACAATTCTCGCTGATCTTCCAAGTAGCCCCAACAAAATCCTAGTTCTTCTCAATTAGATAAATATGCTTCAAAAGATCCACAACAACTTATCGGTATTGTATGCTATTAATTATCCCATTCTTAACATTTCTTCAAACCCTGCAAACAGGAATTAGTCTACATATGAAGGTATCTATCCCCAAACCTCCGGAGTACTAAAATTTCCATACACAACATCAACTACGCAAATGAAATGGTTGATATATCACTCACACCCTATTATTCCGCTAGATCACCCATATAGAGTTTCTTGCCGCGTAACAAAACATGAACCTCGAAAGCCTCAAAACCCAGTAATGACCATTCTACCAGCCATGCACCCGCACACAACCAAGCCATCAGGACTACACCTCCCCAACTCAACCTAGTTACACAAGCCGCCCAATCCAGGAGTGCTGGCACAAATGCCAGTAGAGGATTCCTATTCAAAGGACCAATCACTCCATCACTATGTTGACCCAACACCACAGAGCTGACCCATTTTCTTCGGATAGTCGGTATGCAATAATCCCAATCAAAGCCCCAATATCGTCCCTTGCAAGATCTCAGTCTTTAGTTATATAAAAATTTCGAAAACCTTCCAATACCACTTATATACATACCTCAGGCTAAAACTGATGCGAATCTGACTCTGCAATCCGGACGCCGCTAATAGACTCCTCCACTAAGTGCAAAGCCATAGAAAATAGCATTTGATGATCCGCAAAACCAACTTTTGCAACTCGCACAACACCAATCACAAGGTACCCCAACACCACCAGTCATCCTCAATCGACATCCACCTCGCAACCTTGCTACAAATGCGATGACTAGTCAGCCAATTAAACGTTCACAACCTCGCACTTATCAACCAGATGTCAGAAACCGCTGTGCGTCCATATGAACAACTGAATAGTCTCTCAACACCTCTATATCCTCAGCCTGGGCAGTAAGTTGAGAGGATGCCTGAGCATCCCTGACTCCTTCGCAGCCCGTTTGTAGCATCACGATCCACTTGCGCATGGCGGACACTGAGAGCGTAATATCATACACGAGTGGACGTAGGGGAACATAAGTTATATACTTCGAGCTGAATCAATATCGCACGACAAGGAATGAAAGAAGTGGAATTTAACAGTTCTGTAGCCTCTCGAAGATAAGTACAGACGTCTCCGCACTGATCGACAAGACTCTACTAAACTTGCTTATGACTCGTAGCACCATGAAACTAGAGCTCTGATACCAACTTGTCACGACCCAATTTCCCCTCCTTTGGGTTTCGTGATGGCACCTAGTCGTTAGGACTAGGTAAGCCTAATAACTGCGGAATAACAACAATGAAAATAACATCTAAAATTCTTCCGAAATAAATTTCTTATACAATGAACATCTTCCCAAAACCCGGTAGTACAAGTCATAAGCTCTATGGAGTTTTCGCTACCATTTCTAAACACAACCGTATAGAAATAAGTACAGCAGTGAGAATATAAAATAGGAAGTGACTCCAAAGCCTCCGAAGGCAACAACAGGGCTACCTTGAATCTCCTCGGCAATAATCCACACAACTACTAGCGAACAATACCTAGATCTGCACACAAAAAAATGTGCAGAAGTGTAGTATGAGCACACCACAGCGGTGCCCCGGTAGGTATCAAGACTAACCTCGGTGGAGTAGTGATGAGGAACAGTCAAGACACCTACTGGTCATCGAGATAAAGATAACGAGGCAATATCAACAGCGTAGAGAAATCAAAATACAACAGTAGGAACAATAAAGGGAGAACACGGGTAGTAACGAACAACACCAAGTAAATCAGATAACCAAGTAAATCAACACTGACATAACAGGAATAGAGACAAGTAAGAATGTATACAAATGAAGAAGGCAATACCAACTCAATCACTAGCATCATGCCTAATACACAATCCTGACCATCTAAATCCTCGGTTTTTCATATCATAATCTCAACTTCCGAACCTTTAGCACACATGGCACCTTGTGCTCCCATATTTTCCCATCTCACTGTCAACAAAAGAAATCCACATACTATACAATACATAATGTCCGTACAAATTCACTCAAGACGTTCAAGAAGTCTCACTTACCTAATATAAGAAAATTTTAAATTAAAAACTAATTAGGGAAACCAGCAAGAAAAGATGGAGTTATTATTAGAAATCATTTGAATAAAGAAAGTACCATTCTCAATTAGAATACAACCTTGAATGAATTATTACCTTTACCATGGGATTTAATAATTTAGTACTTAGTAGAAATTCCTTTTTAGTAGAATACAACCTCAGACGATTTAAGGAAAATTTAGTTGAGAAATACTTGTCGTTGAAGATTTGAAATATNACAAAGTAGAATTACAACTGCTTTTATCCATAGAGTTCCAGTTATTACCTTTTTGAATCAATGAACCAAATTAAGAGGAAACACAGAGATTAGCTATTCTAGAATTCACTCCAACACAGTAAACCCCAATTCTTAGATCATAATGGTGTCAGTGATTGACACTGCAACAACCCCAGTGATAAGGATTCTCATTCTCAACCATATGTTTGGACTTGGCATCACCCTTCGTGCTTTTACACTCACAGAATATCGACAGGGGATCTCTCGGGATCCCGTCCCATAGTCCCAAACATAAATACATGGGGGATCTCTCAGTATCCTCAATATATGAGCTAAGGGATCTCTTGGTATCCCGAGGATCTCTTGGTATCCTAAATATACATGATAGGGATCTCTTGGTATCCCAAGGATCTCTTGGTATCCTTATTACATGTGCTGGGGATCTCTTGGTATCCCGAGGATCTCTTGGTATCCTCAATATATAAGCTAGGGATCTCTTGGTATCCCGAGGTTCTGTTGGAATCAACAACAATCCAACAATCCAACCACAAGGAAATTCCACCACCAAGAGTATGATTACATAGCAACAAGAGAATCACCGGGAAACTAAGAAGCACAATAACCTTAACAAAACAACAAAGAACAGCTAATTCAATTAAGGCAATTAATGCCAAGTAACAAGTAGGAGTTAGAGGAAAACTAACAACATCTTATGGAGCATATACGGGTAAATTATGCAATTAGATTAGATAACTCAATCATAACAGAATACTTCCCATATGATGAGACATAAGGACCTAAGAACCCTAAAGGCAATTTTTCCAACAAATAAGTCCGAGCACCCACTCGTCACCTCGCGTGCACGGACTACAATTAGCATGGAATACTCAAATCCTAAGGGGAAGTCCCCCACACAAGGTTAGGCAAGATACTTACCTTAATCCGGCCAATTAAATACTCAATTTAGCTTTTCCTTTACCAATTCATCAATGCTCGGCTCAATCTAGCCCAAAACGACTTGAATACATCTAACAATGCAAGAGAAAATAATTCCAATTAACAAAACTATGATTCTTACACAATTTGCAAAAAGTCAACAAAAGTCAACTCCCCGCGCCCGCACCTCGGAACCCGACAAAATTTACAAAAATCAAATACCCATACCGATACGAGTTCACCCATACAAAAATTATCCAATTCCGATACCATTTGGTCCTTCAAATCATCATTCTACATTTTTGAAAGATTTCACAAATTTTCTTCCCAAAATTCCATCCCAAATCACGAATTAAATGATGAATTCAATGATAGATTCATGTACTCTAGCCAAATCCGAGTTAGAATCACTTACCCCGATGAATTTCTTGAAAAACGTTCGAAAAATCGCCAAAATTCGAGCTCTCTAGGTCAAATATGAAATAAAACCCTAAACCTCGTATTTATTGTGCACCTCCCGGATTTCCACCACTGCTGACCGCACAAAAACCAGTGCTAGCCGCACAAAAACCAGTGATGTCCGCACAAAAACCAGTGCTGTCCTCACAGGATTTGACTGCAGTGACAGGCTTTAGTATTTTGGCCATAACTTTCCCTACAGATGTCCAAATTGTGATTTCTTTACCTTTCTAGAAACTAGACACGAAGGGATACAACTTTCGTTTTTGAATCATCTCAAAATTCCTTGTAGATCAAATGATATGTGCTTCCGAAGTCAGACCGGTGAAACTTTCCTCACCGCGGACCGCACTGGATTTTGTGCGGCCGCAAATCCCCCACCGCGGCAGCACAAAACCTATGTAGACCGCACTGGTGGGTTCAGAGGTCTGCAACTCCTCTGGACCTGCAACAGCTAAGATTTTAGGCCTAAAACATCCTGGAACCTACCCGGAACTCACCCGAGCCCCCGGGACTTCAAACCAAATGTACCAACACATCCTATGACATCATTCAAACTTGTTCAACACTTCGGAATGCTCACAACAACATCAAATCACCAATTTAACATAGGATTCAAGCCGAAGAACTCCAAGAACTCTTAAATTATGCTTTCGATCAAAAAGTCTATCAAATCTCGTCCGAATGACTTGAAATTTGCAAGCATGTCACATTCAACACTACGGAGCTACTCCAACTTTCAGAATTCCACTCCGACCCTTAGATCAAAATCTCACTATCGGAACGGAAACTTCAAAAATTCGACTTTCGGCATTCCAAGCCTAAATTAGCTACGGACCTCCAAAATACAATCCGATCACGCCCCTAAGTCCAAAATCACCATACGAAGCTACTGGCATCATCCAAAACTCATTCCGGAGCCGTTTACTCAAAAGTCAAATTCTGGTCCAATTCTCTCCGCTAAACTTCCAGAACTATATTCCTTCTTTCCAATTCGACTCCGATTCATTCGAAAACTGAATCCAACCCTGCACACAAGTCGTTATACATAATGTGAAGCTACTCTTGAACTCAAACTGCCGAATCGGATGCAGTTGTTCAAAACGACCAGTCGGGTCGTTACATCCTCCTCCAATTGAACATACGTTCGTCCTCGAACGTGCCCGGAGTCGTTCCTAAGCCATTGAACCACTGCATGAGCTCTTCATACATACACCCGGGGGTGTTTCCCCATCACCCAACCTATGCAGAACTAGAAATGCCACTTAACTGAAGGTCTCATCTCCTTCTTAGTCCATAACCTTAGAATAGAACCCAAACCTCATCATCAAAAATTAGTCATAGAACATAAATTCCACATCATCACACTGATTACACCCGAACAAGACGAATCGAACCAAAAATTCCAACCCAGGATACAATCACGTGCTGATCCACGTAGCTCAAATACTCGAAGCAATAACCTCTGACCACCATATATGCTCAAATAACACTCTGGATGCCGGCAATACACTACACATTGAATACAACCTTGATACGGACTTCCACAACACTGACATGATAAAGAAACATGCGGAAACTCATAGCCGCTCATGAAGTCAACAAGTCAAGAAACTCTCTCTTCCGATACCATAGTACTAATCTCATGTCTTAGAACCTCATCTCAGCTGATACAAGCAGCATAACTAAATCCTCATCACGGAACCACACAGATTCTCACATTACACAATTCGTACACCAAACCAATAATTACTCAATTATGTAACACAAACAAAGAAAAGAAAAGTAGAAGAATTTCTAACAAGTGTAGCATGTGCAACAACAAAAATATAGTGTTCATCAAAATGGGTTCACAGAGGAAAACAGAACACCAAATAGACACAAGGAAAGGGTATCCCACATAACAACCGCTGCAGCGTGCGGCCCGCTCCCAAATACTCATCCAGCCACTATGCTCGGGCCCACTGATCATATGAATACTGTGATTTAGCACAACAGAGTGCACAAATAAAACCGTGGGAACAATGAATAGAAGCAATAAAATATGAGGGTAGCAAGCACGTATATAAGGTGCAAATGAGCAAATCAACATCACGATGGCTATCTCACCCGCATCGCCATTAGGCTTGAACAGAATTACAACATGCTTCGGGAATAATCGTACAACCTCATAGCTCACCACAACATAACAAAGCAACACATAACATAGGCTAGAGGCACAAATAGTGTCCATTCTGCTTGAGAACATAACCAAAATGACAATCTCACAGGAGCACACAAGCCTGACCCAATACAAAACACATATTCTCGCTAATCTTCCAAGTAGCCCCCAACAAAATCCTAGTTCTTCTCAATTAGATAAATATGCTTCAAAAGATCCACAACAACTTATCGATATTGTATGCTATTAATTATCCCATTATCAACATTTCTTCAAAATCTGCAAACAGGAATTAGTCTACATATGAAGGTATCTAGCCCCAAACCTCCGGAGTACTAAAATTTCCATACACAACATCAACTACGCAAATGAAATGGCTGATATATCACTCACACCCTATTATTCCGCAGGATCACCCATATAGAGTTTCTTGCCGCGTAACAAAACATGATCCTCGAAAGCCTCAAAACCCAGTAATCACCATGCTACCAGCCATGCACCCGCACGCAGCCAAGCCATCAAGCTGCACCTCCCCAACTCAACCTAGTTACACAAATCGCCCAATCCAAGAGTGTTGGAACAAATGCCAGTAGAGGATTCCTATTCAAAGGACTAATCACTCCATCACTATGTTGACCCAACACCACAGAGCTGACCCATTTTCTTCAGATAGTAGGTATGAATTAATCCCAATCAAAGCCCCAATATCGTCCCTTGCAAAATCTTAGTCTTTAGTTATATAAAAATTTTGGAAACCTTCCAATACCACTTATATACATACCTCAAGCCAAAACTGATTTAAATCTGACTCTGCAATCCGGAAGCCGTTAGTGGACTCCTCCACTTAGCGCAAAGCCATAGAAAATAGCATCCGCAAAACTAACTTTCGCAACTCGCACAACACCAATCACAAGGTACCCCAACACCACCAGTCATCCTCAATCGACATCCACCTCGTAACCTTGCCACAATTGCGACGACTAGTCAGCCAATTAAACAACACCAATCACAAGGTACCCCAACACCACCAGTCATCCTCAATCGACATCCACCTCGTAACCTTGCCATAATTGCGACGACTAGTCAGCCAATTAAACCTTCACAAGCTCGCACTTATCAACCAGATGTCGAAAACAGTTGCGCGTCCATATGAACAACTGAATAGTCTCTCAATACCTGTGTATCTTCAGCCTGGGCAGTACGTTGAGACGATGCCTGAGCATCCCTGACTCCTTCGTAGCCCGTTTGTAGCATCACGAACCACTGGCGCATGGTGGACACTGAAAGCGAAATATCATACACGAGTGGATGTAGAGGAACATAAGTTATATACTTCTAGCTCAATCAATATCGCACGATAAGGAATGAAAGAAGTGGAATTTAACAGTTCTATAGCCTCTCAAATATATGTACAGACGTCTCCATACCGATCCGCAAGACTCTACTAAACTTGCTTATGACTCATAGCACCCATGAACCTAGAGCTCTGATACCAACTTGTCACGACCCAATTTCCCCTCCGTTGGGTTTCGTGATGGCACCTAGTCTTAAGGACTAGGTAAGCCTAATAACTACGGAATATCCCGAGGATTTCTTGGTATCCTCAATTCATGTGCTGGGGATCTCTTGGTATCCCGAGGATCTCTTGGTATCCTCAATATACAAGCTAGGGATCTCTTGGTATCCCGAGGTTCTCTTGGTATCCTCAATATACATGATGGAGATCTCTTGGTATCCCGAGGATCTCTTGGTATCCCAAATATATATGCTGGGGATCTCTTGGTATCCCGAGCAAACAATATGAACAATAACGTCCCGGCAAGGGAATCAACAACAATCCAACAATCCAATCACAAGGAAATTCCACCACCAAGAGTATGATTACATAGCAAGCAGAGAATCATGGGGAAACTAAGAAGCGCAATAACCATAACAAAACAACAAAGAACAGCTAATTCAGTTAAGGTAATTAAGGCCAAGTAACAAGTAGGAGTTAGAGGAAAGTACATCGTATGGAGCATATAGGGGTAAATTATGCAATTAGATAACTCAATCATAACAGAATACTTCCCATATGATGAAACATAAGGACCTAAGAACCCTAAAGGAAATTTTTCCCACAAATAAGTCCGAGCACACACTCGTCACCTCGCGTGCACGGACTACAATTAGCATGGAACACTCATATCCTAAGGGGAAGTCCCCCACACAAGGTTTGGCAAGATACTTACCTCAATCCAGCCAATTAAATGCCCAATTTAGCTTTTCCTTTACCAATTCATCAATGCTCGGCTCAATCTAGCCAAAAAATGACTTGAATACATCTAAAAATGCAAGAGAAAATAATTTCAATTAACATAACTATGATTCTTACACAATTTGCAAAAAGTCAACAAAAGTCAACTCTCCGGGCCCGCACCTCGGAACCCGATAAAATTTACAAAAATCGAATACCCATTCCGATAAGAGTTCACCCATACAAAAATTATTCAATTCCGATACCATTTGGTCCTTCAGATCATCATTTTACATTTTTGAAAGACTTCACAAATTTTCTTCCTAAAATTCCATCACAAATCACGAATTCAATGATGAATTCAATGATAGATTCATGTACTCTAGCCAAATTCGAGTTAGAATCACTTACCCCGATGAATTTCTTGAAAAACCTTAGAAGAATTGCCAAAATCCGAGCTCTCTAGGTCAAAATATGTAATAAAACCCTAAACCTCGTATTTATAGTGCACCTCCCATATTTCCACCACTGCTGACCGCACAAAAACCAGTGCTATCCGCACAAAAACCAGTGTTGTCCGCACAAAAACCAGTGCTGTCCGCACAGGATTTGACTGCAGTGACAGACTTTAGTATTTTCGCCATAATTTTCTCTACAGATGTCCAAATTGTGAATTCTTTATTTTTCTGGAAACTAGATACGAAGGGCTACAACTTGCTTTTTTGAATCATCTCAAAATTCCTTGTAGATCAAAAGATATGAGTTTCCGAAGTCAGACCAGTGAAACTTTCCACACCGCGGACCGCACTTGATTTTGTGCGGCCGCAAAGCCCCCACCGCGGTAGCACAAAATCCTGTGCGGACCGCACTGGTGGGTTAAGAGGTCTGCAACTCCTCTTGACCTGCAACAACTAAGATTTTTGGCCTGAAACATCCCGGAACCTACCCGGAACTCACCCGAGCCCCCGGGACTTCAAACCAAATGTACCAACACATCCTATGACATCATTCAAACTTGTTCAACACTTCAGAACACTCACAACAACATCAAATGACTAATTTAACACAGGATTCAAGCCTAAGAACTCCAAGAACTCTTAAATTATGCTTTCGATCAAAAAGACTATCAAATCTCGTCCAAATGACCTGAAATTTGCAAGTACGTCACATTCAACACTACGGAGCTACTCCAACTTTTGGAATTTCGTTCCGACCCTTAGATAAAAATCTCACTATTGGACCGGAAACTTCAAAAATTCGACTTTCGGCATTCCAAGCCTAAATTAGCTACAGACCTCCAATACACAATCCGATTACGCCCCTAAGTCCAATATCACCATACGAAGCTACTGACATCACCCAAAACTCATTCCGGAGCCATTTACTCAAAAGTCAAATTCCGGTCCAATTCTCTCTGCTTGAACTTCCAGAACTATATTCCTTCTTTCCAATTCGACTCCGATTCATCCGAAAACTGAATCCAACCCTGCACACAAGTCGTTATACATAATGTAAAGCTGCTCTTGGACTCAAACTGCCAAACCGAATATAGTTGTTCAAAACGACCAGTCAGATCGTTATACTACAACTGCCCACTATATGTGTTTAAGTACGCGGCAACACTGTATTGCCTATCAATATAGTTGGTTGCCCCTAAACCTGTTTGTTGAAAGCACTTCATGGCATGTGAGCACGAAATGTGGTAGATGGTCCATTTCCCACATGAACACAACATGCTGGCATTATTTACGGTGCGTAGATTATTCCCCCAGTGTTTACGGATAACGGTGCAAACTTCAAAAACACCCCGGTCGTGATCATACTATCAATATGAATGCCAATGTGCTCTTCTAACGACCCGGCCGGTCTTTTCATGAGTTACCACTCCGTTTTCCCTATTTCTGCTTCTTATTGCTTTGTTTATCGGTTCTATGTGTGATCGGGTTGGTTGGCTTGGGTTCAGAAAGATTTTGGTAAGGTTTGAGACACTTAGTCTCTTTTAAAAAAGCTTAAGTTGGAAAAGTCAACTGAATGTTGACTTACGTGTTGGAGGGATCAGATGTGAATTCCGATGGTTTAGATAGCTTCGTGAGTTGATTTGAGACTTAGGAGCGTGATCAGAATGTGTTTTGGAGGTCCGGAGTAGATTTAGGCTTGAATTGGCGAAAGTTGAATTTTGGCGTTTTTCGGGTTGAAAGGTGAGATTTTGATTTAGGGTTCGGAATGGAGTTACGGGAGTTGCAGTAGTTTCGTTGTGTCATTTGGGATGTGTGTGTAAAATCACAGGTCATTCGGACGTGGTTTGGTAGACTTTTTGATCAAAAGTGTAATTTAGAAGATTTTGGAAACTTAGGCTTGAATTCGATGTGATTTGGTTGATTCGATGTTGTTTGAAGTGTTTTGAAGATTGGTATAAGTTTGGATAGTGGTATATGATGTGTTTGTGCTTTTGGTTGAGGTCTCGGGGTGATTTCAGGTGGTTGACGGAAAGAATGGAAATTGGAAATGGCAGCTGAAGTTGTAATCTGCTGTCATAACCGCACCTGCGGCTAGGGGACCACAGGTGCAGGCTCGCAGAAGCGTGGAAGGAGCCGTAGATACGGCCAAGAGGAAGATCTTCATGAACCGCAAAAGCGATGAAGTGGGCGCACTTGCGGTAGCGCAAGTGCGGGGTTTCCAACCGCAGATGCGAAAATGGCCAAGTAAGTGAGAACCGCAGAAGCAGTTCATGGACCACAAAAGCGGTACCGCAGAAGCAGTATTAGGGCCGCAGATGTGGAATCCCTGGGCCAGAAGTATATAATGTTTCCTTCACGAATTTTTGGCTAAGTACTCCATTTTTGATGACGGGAAACGAGCTAGGGCAGTGAATTCAAGGGAAAATCGAGGTGAATCAGTTTGGTAAGTTGCCTAAGCTTCATTACATGAGTTTATGATCATTTTTCCATTGGTTAATCATGATATTAGGGAAATTAAGGGTTAAAATCGAGGAAACTAGGGCTTGGTATTGGAGACCTAGACTTGAGGATTTGAGGGGCCATTTCTGGTCGGTTTTTGGGACTTTTGATATGTATGAACTCGTGGGGAGATAAGGAATCTATTGATGTGAATATTATCGAATTCGGAGACGTGGGCCCGGGGGTCGGGTTTTGGTTTATTTCGGGATTTGCGTTGTTTTTTATTTTTACGAGTGGGCTTTCTCCCTTTAGCTTATTTTGATGGTTACATTCCGATTTTGGATAGATTTGGAGCATCCGAAGGCCGATTCGAGGGGACAAGACATCACGAGCTAGAGTTTGGGCCGGATTAAGGTGAGTAATGATTGTAAATGATGTCCTGAGGGTATGAACCCCAGATCACATATCGGTGTGCTGTGTTGAGGTGTCGCACACGCTAGATGACGTGCGTGGCGTCGTGCACCGTTGGGGATTGTGACTTGGTCCATCCCGAATGATTTTTTTACTGCGTAATTGATTTCAAATTGTTTGATGTTGTCATGTTTTGGGCTAAATGCCATTTTTTGGCTTCGTGCCAACTATTTGGACCCTTAGGGGATTTTTACTGCCATTTTCTCACTGTTTTGACTTTATACTCGTACTCAGTCATGCTATATTTTACTGTTTTTATAACTCAGCCATGTTTACTCGGTTTTAACACCTTAAATAATATTTTAAAAGATATTTTGAGCTGAGCATCATGTTTTACTGTTGCCCGAGTGGCTTATGAGATTCTGACTAAGTAAGGCTGAGGGCCTGTATTGTAAGGATACTTTTAGGTCGGGCTGCACGCCGCAACGTGGATGCGCTGATTATGATTATGAGGCCGAGGGCCTGAGATTGTACGCCACAAGGTGGCTTGTTGATATGAGGCTGAGAGCCTATTGACGATGCCACGAGATCGCTTGATATTGCGCTTGGGCCGTAAGGGGCCCCTCCCGGAGTCTGTACACCCCCAGTGAGCACGGGTACCCATTGTGATATGAGATATAGCCCGAGGGCTGGTGTTGTTCTATGTTATTGCCCGAGGGGCGGATTCTGTTGTTATCGTGCCCGAGGGGAGGTTTTTATGTGTTTATCATTTCTAGATGCCTTTCATTTACTTGTGTAACTGCTTAAAAGGTGCTCTATGAGATTTTCTATTGTTTGTTTGTACTTTACTGATTTTACTCTGCCTCTTTATAGCATATTGTTGTGTTTAACGTGATTTCTTATCGCTCAGTCTTTATTTATTGTTATTACTCACTGAGTTGGAGTACTCACTTTACTCCCTGCACCCTGTGTGCAGATTCAGGCGCTACAGGTCCTGCTAGTGAGGGTTGATAGCTTCCAGCAAATTTTCGAAGTCCACTAGGTAGCTGCTCGGCATTCGCAGCCCAGTGTTTCTCCCCCTTATCAATGTTTCTTTTTCCCTAGTACTGGATTTTGTAATATACTGTGTAGTCTTTTCTCCATATTTCGAGACTTATGTTAGATGCTCATGACTGGTGACACCCCGATGTCGGGCTGTGTTGGTTGTTTTCCGCAAATTATACTGTTTCACTTATATTTTGGGATTATTAGCATGTTAATGACTTAAATTGTGTTATTATGATTGTTTAAGATGAATTGGGAGTTGTGTCTGCTGGCCTTGTCTTCACGAGAGGCGCCATCACGACCGGGTTTGGGTTTAGGGTCGTGACAGCTCTCCTCCTATATTTCTCAAATCTTTTTATCGGTATTGGCACAAATTCAACACACCTCTCCATCAATTCCGATGCACCTCTATGCCTTTCAACAAACCTCTCTGCAATCTGTATGAATGTCATTCGGACCATGGCAGTGACAGACAATCCACATGCAGACTTCAATAACACGTTGAAAGACTCCGACACATTTGTAGTTAGGGTTCCCCATCGTCTGCCACCATCAACATGCAATGTCCACTTGTGAAGCTCATGTCACACCAACCAATTGTAGGCTCTTTTGTCTAATTGCTGGATCGATTCCATGTGCCTCCTGAATTTGCACTGCTGGTGATCAGTTGCAGCCATCCACATTAAATCATGCAAGTCCTTGTTGGGATATTTCTTCTGGAAATTGGCCTTCAGGTGCCTCACACAGTAACGGTGGTATGCATAGGGTTCCTGCCATTCAGGCAAATGCTCTACACAACTTAATATACCACCATGCCGATCAGATATTAGACAAATACCTGAACGTTGTTCGACGATGTGCTACTTCAAGTGGTTCAAAAATAACCTCCACGTCTCTTGGCTTTCATTGGCACAGATGGCAAAAACTAGTGGAAATATTTGTCCATTGGCATCTACTGCAACGGCGATCAACAGCTTAATATCATACTTTCCATAGACATGAGTACCGTCTATGGAAATTACCGGACGACAATGCACAAAACCATCAATTGCTGGTTTAAATGCCCAGAACGCGTTTATGAATATATATTATGGTATTCCTGGATACCGCTTATGCTTCTATGCAACAACAGTCCCGGGGTTAATGTATTTCAGTGCGGCCATGTACCTGGGTAGAGATGAAAATGACTTATCCCAGTCACCATAAATAATTTCAAATGCACGTTTGCACCTGAGATATGCCTTTCTTTTGGTAATAGTACACACATATTCCTGGTGGACAGATGTAATACACTCTTTAATCTTATACCTAACGGACACTTCCAAGTGTGGAATCAAGACAAGAGAAATCAAGTCAACATCCAAGTTGAAGTGATTCTCATTGAATTTGTCCATTTCACAATTGTGGGTGCTAATATAATTACCCACTTTCCACAACCCCAATTCCTTCTTGCTCGCACGCACCATCCAGTGACAACCCGTAAACCATATACGGCAAACAACCTTGTATACCTCTAGAATTGACTTCCATACTATCATCTCACGGCACTCTCTTACGCAGTACATTTTACAAGCCCTGGATATGAGAGCTTTATTGGGAAAATACACGCCCTTTGCCAGCATCGTTGGTCTAGACTCATCCCACAGTGTTGACCGAATTTCATCAAGATCCCTTGTGAGGGCATCAACATCCGGCATACTTGGCAAATTATCAAGGTAGGGAATATGCCTTGAATGAAACGGCACGTGGGACTCGTACACTCTTGGTCTAACGGGAGGTGGAGCATGCTCCCTCGTCAGCTCAGGTTTGACATTCACTTCCTCCTCATCATCACTCTCGTCAGGGAAGGGTGTGTCATCTCCAGACTCATCGGCATTGTTGTCATAATCACTATTATCTTCCTGACTCTGCACATCTGCCAAATCACAAGTATATACGTTGCCTACGGGCAACTGAGTGAGGTCAGGACCATCAAGTTGCTCGTTTTCACTGCGCAAACAACAAAATGATAAGCTACTCAAATTGAGAAATACTTTAAATATAGCTATATCACTTCACTTATAAGTCGTAATGTGCTGACATTCCATGATGGACATTATCCTACTTGTGATGACTTTCGGATGGACCACCGTGATCCAACACACCAAAACTACGCATATTTTAACTGGGCGTGGGGTCATAACTTGTAAAATTCATATATGGACAGTACTCCCTGTGGAATATATGAGTGTTACTACAAATTCAATACAACAAAAAAAAACATCGTAACACAAAGGAAAATTGAAGTTTACCAGTCGTCTTGTGGATTATGTAAAGTAGGAGAGAAGTTATTTCCTCGCTCCTCGTTCACCCGCAGAGATAAGTTTAGATCCGGCCAAACTCTTTCAGCCGGAACCTGGTGGGCTAAAACTGCTCCAGAATAACCACCCAATGATTGAGGGTTATCCCTGCTTTACGCAACATCATTATTGCGAACGTCTTCAATATTCACGTACATTTCGAACATTTTTATCAAAATAAGTTCTCGGTATTCATCCGGAGTCCCCAAAAAATCTCTCTGAGTTTCATCATCCTCGATGTTAAACTCGGCGTAACAAGCAACCCCTTGCGGAGTCACAGAATACGGATATCTTCCGATTATTTTAAGATCACCAAGCGTTTGCTCAACCTCATTTTATTGCAATTAACGATACCAGTCTATCATACTCCATTGTAAGTGGCAACTTAATATGACTCTGTGGAGATAAACTATAGCTCACTGAGTTATTCGCCACTACAACCTCAACCCCCCCCCCCCCAATATAATGAAAACCTTACTTTTCGCTCTTTAGACATTATGAAAAAGGCTTGAGAATTTAACAAGAAGAAAAAATTATCACAAATTTGGAGTATTTCTGAATGATTTTTCTCAAAACACTTAACGCCCTTATATAAGGCAATGCCCAATCCGGGGGAGGGGGGTCAAAATTTTGGAAGAAAAACGCAGTTTAAAAGGGCGTTGTATATATTTGAATTATTGTTATGTCAGTTAAGCGCAGAAGAGTTATTGGTGGGCCCACAAAACATGTAAAATGCGGTTTCTTACTGCGTTTTATATAAAACACAGTAATGAACCGCTCTTTATATAGCGGTCTTATCAGCTTCCAGTAAAGCGCGGTATTCAACTGCGTTTTATATAAAATGCGGTAATGAACCGCGCTTTACCTTAACGTCTCAAACGACCGTTAAGGTAAAACGCAGTTCATAACCGCGTTTTATATAGAATTTTAACTTCTTTTTTACACCTAAAAAAGTGTTTTGAGTCCAAAAGAACCACATTTTGATTCTGGACTCCAAGTAGGGCAACCAGAATATTCTCCAACAACAGAAAAATGGAATAGAAATCAATACTAGCTAAACAAATCTGTTAAGATGTTGTATCTTTGCTTACAGATCTCTTTCAACATAAATTTCCCCTGAATTTTATCGTCAAAAGGAAGATGCAGAGTATCAACTTATTCATTCATACGACACTAAATCAACTTAAGAATTGTGATCGATTCCAGATAATATTTTGATCATTTTCCACTATAGTAACTACCATTGTGTTCGATTCGAAATAATTTCTATGGTATCTCGCAGCAACTCAATCGTACTTCAAAAGAGAAGCCCTAATTTAATTTTTTGAAAGAGTACTGATCCTCGTTAGGTCCTAATTCAGAGATCCAAAATCCACTATTCGTGATGGCACCTAACCCGACCCAATAGGTCAGCTAATTAACGGTTAACACAATTCTAATAAAATAAAGGTGATCAACAAATGATATATCTAAATTCAATTCAATAACCCAAAAACCGGTAGTACAAGTCATGAGCTACTAAGACTGGATTATTGCAAAAAACTGATATGAAATAAATACAACTTTTGTTCGAAATGTACATAAATAGAATTCAACTCTAAAACTACCCAGGTACAAGTGGTAGCCACACCCGGAAGGCACGAACATCTTAAGAGTCAGCTACCGTCATCCACCGCAGCTTCGCTCCAAGATCTGCACGCAAGGTGCAGAAGTGTAGTATGAGTACAACCGAACCCATGTACTCAATAAGTATCCTGATTAACCTCGGTGAAGCAGTGACGAGGCTTTTTAATTAAAAGATACTCACTGATATAACCTGTACAGTAGACTAACAATAGAACAATACTAGAACATAACAGACAAAAGTACAAGAAACAAACATACGAAGCAATAAATGATTACTAGAAGAAATCACGATTAATATTCCTCAATATCATGACCAGTCATTTCCTTAGAGAGATAACCAACAAGCCATGGTACTGAATTCATAACTTTCATAGTGTGAGAAATATACTCAAGACATCAAATCAATGGCACGGCAACACCCTTCGTGCATTTATCTCATCCTCACTAAATATACGTATAACAGTACCAACTAGGTGAAACAAATGCCAATAACAGTAATGAAAAAGTGGAAAAATACACAAGTAGCAATAACGAACAAGGCAGTACCTATAGACAATGGTAACAGACTAGGTGGAAGGTATAGGAATAATGACAACAATTAGGAAAGAAGAAGATAAATTTCACGAACTAACATGGTAAAATGCCTAGATGTAGATATAACAAACAAGAGGTAAAGCAGGATCTTTATGAGCTAACAAATAGAAGGAATCAATAACTAACATGATAGAAGGCTTATACGAAAGTACAACAAATGGAAACGACATGGATGTAGATATGACAACAAGAAGGAAAGCATGATATTTGCAAGTTAAACAGATAGAAGGAATGGACAACACAACAATAATTGAGATAGAGAAAAAAGACAGAACAACAACGACAGATCATATATAAAACATAGGTGCAAAAATAACAACTCAAGATAAAGGCATGAATGTATACACAAGGAAAAGAAATTACAACATAATGCATGTCCCTCGTCCTCGCCTGCACCGAAACACCCTTCGTGCCATGAGCACATGATAATATTAAAACATAATATTTTAAATGAAATTGCGCGGCATCACCCTTCGTGCTTTTACTCTCATCCTGATATGATAATGTAAATGAGATCATGATAAAGTAAATGAAATGGCACGACACCACTGTGACGACTCGCTGGTCGTTTTGAGAGTTATAGCCTCGATCTCCTGTTTACTACTTCCTGTATCTCTTTCTGCTTATGTGACTTGCCGGGAGGTTTTATTTTTGTTTTTGGAGTGCTTTGGGACACTTAGTCCCTAAACAGAAGCTTAAGTCTTAGGATTTTGACCGTAGTCGGAACTATGTGAAGACGACTCCAGAATGGTGTTTCGTCGATTCCGTTAGCTCCTTTGGGTGATTTTGAAATTAGGGGCGTGTCCGGATTATGTTTTGGAGGTCTGTAGCTTATTTAGCTTGAAATGGCGAAAGTCGAATTTTTGGCGATTTTGACCGGTAGTGGACTTTTTAATATCGGGATCGGATTCCGATTTTGATTTTAGAAGTTGAAATAGGTCCATAATATTGAATATGACTTGTGTGCAAAATTTGGGTTCAATCGGACGTGGTTTTATAGGTTTCGGTTTCGGTTGTAGAAAGTTGAAGTTGAAGTTTCAAGTCCTTTAAGTTTGAATTGGAGGGTGATCCATGATTTTAGCTTTGTTTGATGTGATCTGAGGGCTCGACTAAGTTTGCATGGTATTTTAGAACTTGCTGGTATATTTGGTTGAGGTCTAGGTGTCCTCGAGTAGATTTCGGATGGTTAACGGATCAATTGGAGTTGTGTTGGAATGGCTGAAGCTTGCTGCACCTAGTGTAATCGCACCTGCGCACTTTGGGGCAAAGGTGCGGCGCCGAAGAAGCGGACATTAAGCCGCATAAGCGATTTTGGGCCTGCCCAGCTGGGACCGCAGGTACGGCCAGATTTTGGCAGAAGCGGACTCGCTGGAGCGATAGAGGAGCGTAGAAGCGGCCCTTGTTTGCGAAGCGAACCTTTAGGACTTAAGTGAAGTCCGTACCTGTGATGGTTTTTCCGCTGGTGCGGAACCGAAGATGCAGTTATCCCCTCGTAGAAGCGAAATCGCTGGGCAAAAAAGGGGAAATTAAGAGGGTTTGATCTCATTTTCAATTTTTGGACTTTGAGAGCTCGGATTGGGCGATAATTTGAGAGGTTTTCAGAGAAAATTTTGTGTAATGGTTCTTAACTCTTTTATGGTTATATTCCACTAACCCATGGTTGATTTAATCATTTAATTTCGGATTTGGGCTGAAAATTTGGAAAAATTGGGAGGAAGTTCTTCAACGAAGATTTTGGATTTTGATTGATATTTTGACTTCGGGTTTGGATAATTTTGGTACGAGTGAACTCGTGAGTGAATGAGTGTTCATATTTTGTAACTTTTACCCGATTCTGAGACGTGGGCCAGGGGAGACTTTTTAGGGCGATTTCCTAATTTCTTGCTTTAGCTTTGATTTCATTAACTAGACTAGTTTCTTATAGTTATATTTATGATATGTAATTGATTTTGGTTAGATTAGGGCAATTCGAAGTTGGATATTCATGGAAAAAGCAATGTTACAGATTGATTTAAGCTTGGTTCGAGGTAAGTGACTTGCCTAACCTTGTTTGGGAGAACTCCTCTTAGAATTTAGTATTGTTATGTTATGTGAGCACTGTGTACGTGAGGTGGCGAGTGCGTACACGATCTAATCACTGAAAAACCTGATTTTTACCGAGTAATAACCTGTCTTCATCTTATCTGAGCATGTTAGTATGTGTAGTTATCCTGTTAGCCTAGAATAGCATGTCTAGATGACTTAATTACTTATATGAATCTCTTTGCAGCATGTTTAGCGAATTCCTGTTTCTTGTATTGACTAGTAATTAGCCTAAATTTTAGGTTTTCTTGCTGTAACTGATATCTTTATTTTGTTTGAGCTGCGTATTTACTTTGGGACTACAAAACGGTATTCCGAAAGATCCCTCTGCATGTTTACTTTTGAGACTACGAAATGACACATCGGGAGATCTCCCTGCACATTTACTTTTGGGACTACGGAACTGTATTTCGGGAGATCCCCATGCATATTTACTTTAGGACTACGGGACAGTATCCGGAGAGATCCCCTGGACATTTACTTTTGGGACTACGAGACGGTATCTCGGAAAATCCCCTGTTGTTATTCTGTACACTATACTGTATTGTTTAGTGATTTTCCTTCTTATTTCATTTCAGTCTTTTATTACACTGCAATATCTCGCTCTGTATTATTTTATTATATATATACCAGAAGGTCCTTGACCCGACCTCGTCACTACTCGACCGAGGTTAGGCTTGGCACTTACTGGGTACCGTTGTAGTGTACTCATACTACTTTCTGCACATGTTTTCATGTGCAGATCTAGGTACTTCTTACCAGCCACGTCATCAGTGAGCAGCGGCAGTTAGAGACTTCAAGGTATATCTTCCGCGTCCACAGACCTCGTAGTCCCTATCTATTCTTCCCTATGTCCATTATCTTCCGTACTTCTTTCGTTAGACTCTGATGTGTAGAGACATTACACTTCTTTATGTTGTTTGTGGTTCACAATGTTCCGGGTTTGGGAAGACTGTGTAGTATATTGAAGAGTTAGTTATTGTAGGCATGGTTTTCAGTTATGTTGTTACCTTTACTGTTATTTGTTAAATTTATGTTTTCATTTTTTTGTTCTGCAAATACTAGCCTTACCTAGTCGTAGATACTAAGTGCCGTCACAACGTCTTATGGAGGGGAAATTGGGTCGTGACAAGTTGGTATCAGAGCCCTAGGTTCATAGGTGTCGTGAGTCATAAGCCGATTTACTAGAGTCTCGCGGTTCGGTACGGAGACGTCTATACTTATCTTCGGGAGGCTATGGAACTGTTAGGAAAGTTACACTTCTTTGATTCATTGTCGTGTGAAGATTTGCTTACTTCAAAGTTCTAAACTTCTATATTCTATTCTCTCACAGATGGTGAGGACACGTACTGTCGGAGATGACCAGGCACCCGTGCCCCCTGCTAGAGCCGCCAGAGGCCGGGGCCAAGGTAGAGGCCGAGGACGTCCACGGGCTGCAGCCAGAGCACCCGCATGAGCTGCTACAGAGGAGCCACCAGTAGCTCCAGTTGGAGAGCAGGCACCTGAGATGCCTACTTCTACTGCACCAGCTCTTCAGGAGACCCTTTTCATGAGCATGTTTAGTGCTCTAGCTCAGGCAAGGTTGATTCCCCTTGATCCTTCCATATCTCAGCCCGGGGGAGGAGCATAGACTCGCCGCACACACCCTAAAGCAGCGAGTTCAGGTTGATCAGATTCCAGAGGTTATACCGGTGCCACCTGTAGCCCAGTTTAGCCCGAGGGTAGGGCAGCAGTTTCATAGGAGGACAACCGTAGACTCGAGAGGTAAAAGAAGTACCATCCTCCTACTTTTAGTGGCCTAGCGTTAGAGGGATGCTCAGGGATTTCTAGAGGAGTGCCATCGTATCCTCCGTACTATGGGCATAACAGAGTCGAGTGGAGTTCTTTTTACTGGGTTTCAACTAAGAGGAGTCGCCTATCAGTGTGGTGGCGTGCGTATGAGTTGGACAGTCCCGGTGAGACGGCTTCACTTACATGGACTCAGTTCTCGGACATGTTTTTTAGAGAGTATGTCCCTCAGAGCCTTAGGGACGCATGGCGCGCAGAGTTTGAGCAGTTGCGCCAAGGTGCTATGACTGTTTCAGAGTATGCAGTTCATTTTAGTGACTTGTCTAGACATGCACCGTGGTTTGTACAATTCAAGAGAGGGTCTGCCAGTTTATTGAGGGACTCCATCCCAACATCAGGACTAGCATGGCCCGGGAGTTAGAGATGGAAATCTCGTATCAGCAAGTTATGAGTATTGCTAGGAGAGTAAAGGGCATGCTTGCTCGGGAGAGAGAGGAGAGAGAGGCCAAGAGGTCTCGAGAGTCTGGCCATTATTTTGGTGCTCGTGCCTCAGATGCAGTTCGACATGGTAGGGGATATGTAAGTCGTCGCATTCATTCAGCTCTTCCAGCTGCCATTGGTGTTCCGGCTACTTCTAAGCCCCAGGAGCCTGATTATGCACCTCTAGTATCTAGTGTGCCTCCTACACAGGGTGCTTTTAGCGGTCAGTTCAGCAGACCTAGCCCGAGCCAGCCACGCCCTCCCAGAGGTTGTTTTGAGTATGGCGACACTTGCCATATGGTGAGCGATTGCCCCAGACTTAGGAGGGGTGCACCTCCATAGACTTCTCAGCCACATCGTGCGCCACAGGGTCCCCAGGCTATGATTATAGCACCAGGTACCACTCTACCTACTCGTCCATCTCAAGGTGGAGGTCGGGGAGGTAGAGGTCACCCTGGAGGGGGAGGCCAGGCCAGATACTATGCCCTTCCTGCTCGCACAAAGGCAGTCATAGAGATGCGTCGGTGTTATTTGATCCAGGCTCTACATATTCCTATATGTCCTCTTATTTTTCCCCGCATTTGGGCACATCTCAGGATTCTTTGAGATCCCCTATTTATGTGTCTACTCATGTGGGAGATTCTCTTGTTGTGGACCACAAGTACCGATCGTGTTTGATTGCTCTTAGTGGTTTTAAGACCAGAGCTGATTTATTATTGCTCAGCATGGTAGACTGTGATGTTATCTTAGGCATGGACTGGTTGTCGCCCCATTATGCTATTCTTGATTGCCACTCCAAGACCATGACGCTGGCTATGGTAGGCTTACCGTGGTTAAAGTGGAGGGGTACTTCAGATTACACTCCCAATAGAGTTATTTCATTTCTTTAAGCTCAACGAATGGTTGAGAAGGAGTGTGAAGCGTATGTAGCTTATGTGAGAGATGTCAGTGTTGATACCCCTACAGTTGAGTCAGTTCCAGTAGTGAGGGGCTTTCTAGATGTGTTTCCAGCTAATCTTCCAGGCATGCCGGCCGACAGAGATATTTATTTTGGCATTGATTTGTTGCCGGGCACTCAGCCCATCTCCATTCCTCCATACTGCATGGCTCCTCCTGAGTTGAAGGAGTAGTTATAGGAGTTGCTATATAAGGGCTTCATCCGGCCTAGTGTGTCACTTTGGGGTACCCCGGTATTGTTCGTGAAGAAGAAGGATAGTTCTATGTGTATGTGCATTGATTATCTCCAGTAGAACAAAGTTACAGTGAAGAACAGGTATCATTTGCCTCATATTGATGACTTATTTGATTAGTTACAAGGTGCCAGAGTGTTCTCCATGATTGGCTTATGTTTAGGTAATCATCAGTTAAAGATTCGGGAGCCAAACATCCCGAAGACCGCTTTCATGACTTGGTATGGTCATTACGAGTTCCTTGTGATGTCATTTGAGTTGACCAACACCCCAGCAGCATTTATGCATTTGATGCACAGTGTATATTGGCCCTATCTTGACTCATTCATCAATATATTTATTGACGACATCCTGGTGTACTGAAAAGTTAGAATTTTAACGTGATTTATGCCCCTACTTGCCTATGCTTTGGTTATAAATTGCTACAAAATATTCCCATAATGCTCACAAGTTGTACTTGATTGCAGGTTTGATCGACAAAGCGACGAATGTCAAAGATCGGCTCAAAAAAGGAGTGAAACCTGCTCAAGTGTCAAAGACTAAGTAAGTTGAGGAAAAGAGAACCTAGTGCGGACCGCGCAAATGTGAATGCGGCCGCACTAGGAGGTTTAGAGGATGGCAGTTTCAAGTGGGCATGCTACGCGGCCGCGGTCACTACTCTTTTGTGCGGTCCGCGGAGCAGAGATTCAGAGAGCCATAATTTTGCCAATTCTAAGAAATGCGGCCCGCCTTCATTTCTGTGCGGCCACGCTAACTTCCACCGCGGCCGCGCTGCATTTTCACGCGGTCCGCAGTCCCCAACTTCAGAGAAGCTGAAATCATGAGTCCAAGAGCCAGTGCGGCCGCGGTCCTGTTTGCGCGGTCCGCGCTGACCCCGCATGGGTATTTTTGTCCAGTTTTTCCAGCCCAGTATAAATAGGACCTTTTACCATTTTTAGGTTAAGTTTTATGTTCTGAACACAGCTGAGCTCGTAAGACCGGATATTGTAGCCAATTTTGGCACTTTTGCTCTTTATTATTGTAATTTCTTCCTAGTAATTAATTAATATGCTTACTTCTTCATCTATTTCTTTAATTGTTGTACCTAGCATGAGTAGCTAAACCCATTAGCTAGGGTTGTGGCTCAACCCTAGTGTGGGTAATTGATGGGTGTTGACATCTAAGGTTAGATTGATGTTGGGTGTTTGTTATTTGTGTTGATTTTAGGTTTTAATTAAGGATTGGTGGTTGCAAACACTGATTCTAGCTTTGTGGGTCTAACTCTTCTTGAGAAAGAGAGTCCATGACCCCAAAATTTACCCAACAAGGAATTGGGATGGACTCATGAGAAATGATAGTCCCAATTAACAGGTTAAACCTCGAGAGAGTAAACACCCTACTTGAACCCTAGTTGCTTGATCTATTTGGCCTACCCAATTGGTCTCGAGAGAGTCAATTGGGCAAAATCACTCTCTCTGCCGAGAGGTGTGAGAGTGGGTACAATTGTGCAATGGTTATAGCATAAGCCCCAAATGTGTCAATCTATCCTTAGTAACAACTACCCGTTAATTAGCCACCTAGGCAACGCCACGACCCTAGTGCCTTTCTCTATATTCCATACAACTTAGCAATATTCTCTTAGCATAATTTAGTTTTAATCATTAGTTTTATAATAGCAGTTATAAGAATCAAAGAAAACCAAAAATATTTGAAGTGACATAAGAAGCACAACCGCATCTTTAGACTAGACAGATAATCCAACTCCACTACTAGCTCCCTATGGAAATTCGATCCCGAACCACTATTCGAGTAAAAGCTATTTTGACCCGCTCTTCCTACCTTAGTGTAGCGTCGAGTCGGCAGCGATCAACTTTTTGGCGCCGTTGCCGGGGAGCTTACGGTGTTGACTATCTGTTTAGCTCGTTTTGTGTTTTGCTTCTCTTTCCTTCTTGTTTACTAATTTTGTTTATGTCGATCATTCAGGTACTATGGCTTTAAATGCTAATGACCCTATTGGGAATGCCATGGCGGGGAAGGAGGTAGAAGATATTGATCATGATGAGGTTCCCGCACCTCAAGCTCCACGTAGAGGCCGTCAGGATAATGACAACAATCCTATTCCAGACCCTCCTCCGCAACCACCGAGAGCACTCCCAAGAGTTCTCCCAAATCAAGGGTACGCGAGTGCCATTGTTCCTCCCCGAATCTGGGCGGGGAACTTTCAAATCACAAATGTCATGCCAATTGATGGGTGTGAGCACCTAATTTTTGCCCTACATGAAAATAATTCCTAAAAATAGACCAAAATAATTTTAACTGATTTTAGGAGTTTTTCTTTATTTGGTTGCCTTTCATGCATTTTTAAAAATTTAAAAAAAAAATCATAGAAGAAATCATAAAAAATTGTCACGTTTTAGTTTTATGCCATCTTAAGTTCGATTTGCATGTAGGAATTAATTTTATTAAGAAAAAATCACAAACCAAAAAAAAATCGGTCACTTTTACATATTTAGATTTTAGCCTTTAAAATTAGCATTTTTCTTTTGTTTTAGGTTAATTAGTTGTTTTAATGTTTAAAAAATAGATAACGAATTTTTAATTTCTACAAAAGTAGATTGATTTAGGATTTTAATTAATTTAATTAGAATTTAAAACCAAAGAAAAGAAAAGAAAATCAAAAACAGGGGAATTAAAGAATTGTTTGGGTCTTGTTCAAGATTGGGCCAAACACTACATTGGCCCAAAAAATCCAAATGATCCGCCTGCCCGACCCGCCTGCAAGACCCGCTTTACCCCCCTCACATTAAAATGGACCTAGACCTAACATTAGAAACCTAGACCTAATAGAATTCCCTTCCCCAAAAAGAAAGGGCGCACCCATGGCATTTCTCTGCAAAAACATCAGATAGAAGACCTCCCTTTCTTGACAAAGACCAAACGGCGGACCCCCCCACCCCTCTATTCTACTTTCTTCTTCTTCATTTTCTCCATACACACACACAGAGATCCCCTCAAAAACGAAAAGCAGACTTGCAACGACCCGACCGGTCGTTTTGCTTTTTAGAACCTCGTCCCCCTAAATAAAACTTTCTGCACTTACTTTAACTGATTTACGACCTGCGGGGAGGGTTGGTTCGAGTTTTAGAAGAGTTTGAAATAGGCTCATTTGATTCCTTAAGATATTCTTAAAAGGCTAAGTTTGACTTTGGGCCCGGGATCGAATTTTAGGAAACTTGTGTTTGAGGTTGAGAAACTGCTTTAATAGTTAGAATGCGATCTTGTGAGCTTGTATTGACTAGTTCCTACCCCATTTAACTACTTTTGGATCGTTCGGCTCCAAATTGAGAGTTCGGGCTCGTTCTTGGTATTGGAAGTGCACTTTAAAGCGAGGTGAGTATCCTTTCTAACCTTGTAAGAGGGAATTGTCCCCATAGGAGTAATAATTGTATAATTTGTTACTAAATGCGGGGGCTACGTACGCACTAGGTGACGAGAGTCCGTGGGTAGCTACTATCATGTTAATTGTCCGGGTAGTTTAGGACCCGTATCATGCTATAATTGTAAGTGTTATATGTCTTCTTGCTAATGTGATCATTTAGGATATGCTAGAATACTGGAAATGAACATAAGTGAACATATGTATTCTTGAACACTTGTATGAGTTTAATTGAATATAAATGCGCCTTCTTGTATGTTCTTGTTGATAACTATTATTTGTGGATCGGGCCGATCGCCTCGATAGAAATAGATGCATCTATGGTTTGCGCCATTCGACCCTCTGATAGAGCACAATTTTTTTCTGTTGGATCGGGCCGTCGACCTTGGCATAATGTGTGCATGATATCAATGTGAATTATTATTGATGACTTGCCTGTTAAATGGCTTGAAATGTAAATGGTTAACTGTGCTATTACAATGACATGACTTAGAAATTCTTATTACAACTATTATATAATTGTGACCTTCATGCCTAGCATAACATCATATTATATTATTTGACCCTAGTAGGTATCAAGTCGACCTCTCGTCTCTATTTCTTCGAGATTAGACGGGATACTTAGTGGGTACATATTGTTTATGTACTCATACTACGCTTCTGTACTTAATTGTACAGGCTCTGAGGTAGGTACATCTAGCTATCAGACCGGTGCGCGTCCCTGATCTTAGTCCAAGACTTCCACGGTGAGCTGCTTCCCTTCCCGTGTCGATCAGCAGCTTGATGGAGTCTCTCTTACTTTTGACTGTATACTCTGTTTCAGACAGTAGGATAGGTCTACTATTATTTTGTACATTCTACTAGTTGCCCACAGCTTGTGACACTAGGTCTTGGCATACACATTAGTAGACAGTTCTTTTGGGTTGTGTAACTATTATTGAATATAGATTATTATCATATGTTTTAAATTGAAAAAAAAAATCAGACAAGTGTTGTAACTGATTTTGGTAAGTAAAATAAGGATTCACAAAAATTTTTGCGTTGGCTTGCCTGACAACGGTGTTGGGTGCCATCACGACCTGAGGTGAAATTTGTTCGTGACAACATGGTATCAGAGCACTAGGTTCACGCAGGTCTCACAAGTCATGGGCAAACCTAATAGAGTCTTGCGGATCGGTACGGAGACATCTGTATTTATCTTCGAGAGGCTATAGGGTGTTAGGAAGCTACTCTTTATTCATTTCCTATCGTGCAGTGGATGGTACACTAAATTTCTCTCTTCTATTCTCTCACAGATGGTGAGGACCCGCACAGCAGATGTTCCTGACCCGGGAGGGGCTGCTTCCCATGCTGCTAGAGGCCGAGGCAGAGGCTGCAGAAGGGCATCGGCCCGAGGTAGGGGACGAGGGCCAAAGCTGTTCCAGTAGCACCACCAGCAGATCCTGCGGGAGATCCTATTACTGAGGAGCAGGGCGAGGTGACCGCAGCTGAGCCTACCCCGGGGGACTTTATGACAGCCCCGGGTTTCTAGGAGGTCATGGGCCGTATGCTACGATTCATGGACACCATGACCCAGGCTGGTTTATTTCCAGCAGATCCAGCTACATCACAGGCAGGAGGGGGAGCACAGACCCTTACTACTCAGGCTCATGGTCATGCAGCTGCAGTGTATCAGACTCCGGGTGCACTACCCGCGGATGGGGCTCAGCCAGTTGCTGAATTGTACCCGAGCCCAGACCAGTGCGGATAGCGACCCGCAGAAGCTGGTGGATAGATGGAATAGACTTCACCCTCCTGTCATCGGGGGTGAGTGTCATGAGGATGCTCAGGACTTCATTGATAAGTGCAGGGACAGTATGCACAACATGAGGATATTGGAGTCGCATAGAGTTGACTTTACTACTTTTCAGCTAGAGGACAGGGCCCATAGATGGTGGCAGTCCTGTGTTCTTGGCAGACCAGCAGGTTCTCCTCCTATCACTTGGAGTCAGTTCACGCAGTTATTTCTGGACAGGTATATTCCACCCTCTAAGAGGGAAGAGCTGCGATATCAGTTTGAGCAGCTTGAGTAGGGTCAGATGTCCGTGACCGATTATGAGGCGAGGTTTTCTGAGTTATCCCGCCATGCATTGATGATACTTCCTACTGACGTGGATAGGGTGCGGAGGTTTGTTGCAGGGTTGCATTCCTGCATTAGGGCCAACATGGCCCAAGAGGTGGAGATGGGCACTCCTTATCAGTTGGTAGTGGAGATTACTCGGAGGATTGAGGGATACCGTCTGAGGGGTAGGGAGCAAATACAGCAGGATAAGATGGCTAGATTCTCCGGAGAGTTCAGAGGTGCCTTGGCTAGGGGCAGAGGTCAGTTTGGGAGGGGACAGCCCAGCAGGCCCCCATATTCAGCACCACCACCTGCTCTGGGTACTCCAGCGTGCCCCTATTTCAGCGCCATACCAGAGAGTTCTTACCACCCACCAGCTATTCAGGGTTCCTCCGGTGGGTGTTCAGGTCCTCAGGGTTCTTCTAATTCTTATTTTAGTGCTATGCCGAAGAGTTCATACCGTCCAGCGGCTATTCAGGCTTCTTCCACTAGGTCTGCAGGCCATTAGGGTCAGCCATCAGGGCAGCGGGTCGCCACACCGCGGGGTTGTTTCGAGTGCGGAGACCTTGGTCATATAAGGAGATACTGCCCCAGGCTTCGGGGCAAGGCAGTACAGCAGGGTCAGCAGCCTATGATTTCAGCATCGGCTGCCCCGCCACCTAGAGGTGGAGGGCAGACTGGTAAGTGTTGTCCTAGAGGTGGAGGCCAGGCAGGGAGAGGTCAGCCAGCTACAGCTCAGTCAGGTGGAGGCCAGCAAGCCGGCTCTCCAACCAGATTCTATGCCCTTCCGGCTAGGCCAGATGCATTGGCCTCAAATGCCGTCATCACAGGTATTATTTTCGTCTGCGGTAGAGATGCTTCGGTATTATTCGATCCGGGATCTACCTATTCATATGTGTCATCTCTGTTTGCTCGCTTTTTGGTTATTGCTCTTGAGCCCTTGGGCACTCCTGTTCATGTGTCCACTCCTGTAGGCGATTCTATGGCTGTGGATCGGATCTACCGGTCCTGTGTGGTCACATTCTGTGGTTGCGAGACTAGAGCAGATCTCTTGTTGCTTGATATGATCGACTTTAAGATCATCCTGGGCATGGATTGGTTATCTCCATATCACGTCGTCCTAGATTGCCATGCCAAGACTGTTACTTTACCGATGCCAGGGTTGGAGTGGAAGGGTTCCAAAGTTGATACATCTAGCGGGGTTATCTCTTTCCTGAAGGCTCGACATATGGTCGAGAAGGAGTGTTTGGCTTACTTGGCTTACGTTCAGGACACCACCGCAGAGTCTCCGACGATTGATTCAGTTCCAATAGTCTGGGAGTTCGCCGATGTGTTTCCTTCTGATCTCTCTGGCATGCCTCCGGATCGTGATAATGACTTCTTCATTGATTTGGCTCCAGGCACCCAGCCTATATCTATCCCACCGTACCATATGGCTCCGAAGGAGTTGAAGGAGCAGCTTGAGGAGTTGTTAGCAAAGGGGTTTGTTAGACCCAGTGTTTTACTTTGGGGCGCACCAGTATTATTTGTGAAGAAGAAGGATGGGACTATGCGGATGTGCATTGACTACCGCCAGTTGGCTACCATCAAGAATAAGTACACGTTGCCGCGCGTTGATGATTTGTTTGACCAATTGCAGGGTGCTAGGATGTTCTCAAAAATTAACTTGAGGTCTGGGTATCATCAGTTGAAGATTTGGGACTCGGATGTTCCGAAGACCGCGTTTCGGACGAGATATGGCCATTATGAGTTTCTAGTGATGTCCTTTGGCTTGACTAATGCCCCAGCAACATTTATGGACTTGATTAACAGAGTGTTCAGGCCTTATATGGATTCCTTTGTGATCGTCTTCATTGATGACATCTTGATATACTCCCGCAGCCTGGGGGAGCACGAGCAGCATTTGAGGGTAGTGCTTCAGACCTTGTGAGAGCAGAAGTTGTATGCTAAGTTCTCCAAGTGTGAGTTCTGGCTAGAGTCGATGCCATTCTTGGGGCATATTGTGTCAGGAGAGGGTATTAAGGTGGATCCCAAAAAGATTGAGGCAGTTTAGAGTTGGCCACGTCCTACTTCAGTGACCGAGATTAGGAGTTTCTTGGGGTTAGCAGGTTATTACACGCGATTCATGCGGGGATTTTCATCTATTGCATCACCTCTGACCAGATTGACCCAGAAGGGTGTTCCTTTCCATTGGTCCGATGATTGTGAGCGAGCTTTCAGAAGCTCAAGACAGCTTTGACTACAGCACCAGTTCTCGTGTTGCCTTCCGGTTCGGGGATGTATACGGTATATTGCGATGCTTCACACGTTGTCTTGGAGTGTGTATTGATGTAGGAGGGGCGAGTTATTGCATATGCCTCCCATCAGCTGAAGATTTATGAGAAAAATTATCCTGTGCACGATCTGGAGTTGGCGGTGATTGTCCTTGCTCTTAAGATATGGAGGCATTATCTGTATGGGGTGTCTTGTGAAGTTTATACTGATCATCGCAGCATGCAACATCTGTTCAAGCAGAGGGATCTCAATTTGAGGCAGCGTAGGTGGCTTGAGTTATTGAAGGATTATGACATCACCATTGTTTATCATCCGAGAAAGGCAAATATGGTCGCGGATGCCTTAAGCAGAAAAGCAGAAAGTATGGGTAGCTTGGCATTCATTCCAGTAGAGGAGAGGCCACTAGCCTTGGACATTCAGTCCTTGGCTAACAAACTCGTGAGATTGGATATTTCGGAGCCCAGCCAAGTCCTTGCGTGTGTTATTGCCCAGTCTTCATTAATGGAGGAGATCAAGGCCCGGCAGTTCGATAATCCGCATTTGGTAGTTCTCAGAGAGACAGTGCTACAGGGTTGTACCAAGGAGGTTTCTATTGGCGAGGATGGTGTCCTGTGACTCCAGGGTCGCCTATGTGTTCCTAATGTCGATGGTTTGAGGGAGAAGATTCTAGCGGAGGCTCATAGTTCGCGGTATTCTATACACCAAGGTGCTACGAACATGTATCGTGACCTGAGGCAGCATTATTGGTGGCGACGGATGAAGAAGGACATAGTGGAGAATGTGGTGAAGTGTTTGAATTGCCAGCAGATTATGTATGAGCACCAGAGACCAAGCGGCCTACTTCAGCAGATGCCTATTCCTGAGTGGAGCGCATCACTATGGACTTCGTAGTGGGATTGCCCCGGACCTTGCGAAAGTTTGATGCAGTGTGGCTCATTGTTGACAGGTTGACCAAGTCGGCACACTTTATTCCGATTATGACTACTTACTCTTCAGAGAGGTTGGCTCAGATTTACATTTTGTAGATAGTCCGATTGCACGGTGTGCCTGTCTCCATCATATCAGATAGGGGCCCTCAGTTTGCTTCCCATTTCTGGAGAGCTGTTCAGAGTTAGTCAGGGACCCGTGTGGATCTTAGCACAACATTTCATCCACAAACAGACGGGCAGTCGGAACGGAGAGTTCAGATTTTTGAGGACATGCTTAGAGCATGTGTGATTGACTTTGGAGGACAGTGGGATCAGTTCTTGCCTTTGGCAGAGTTTGCTTACAACAATAGCTACCAGTCCAGCATCGAGATGGCTCCATTTGAGGCTTTATATGGGCGGCGATGTCATTCTCCTATCGGGTGGTTTGAGCCCGGAGAGGCTAAGTTATACGGCACAAACTTGGTGAAAGATGCCTTGGATAAGGTAAAGTTGATTCCGGAAAGGCTTCGCACACTTCAGTCCAGACAGAAGAGCTATGCGGATCTGAAGGCGCGTGATGTATCATTCATGGTTGGCGAGAAGGTTCTCTTGAAAGTCTCGCCAATGAAGGGTATTATGAGGTTCGGGAAGAATGGCAAGTTGAGACCAAGATTCATTGGCCCATTTGAGGTGTTGAGGCGAGTTGGGGAGGTTTCTTACGAGCTTGCTTTACCCCCCTGCTTATCGGGAGTTCACCTAGTTTTCCACGTGTCCATGCTCCGGAGTATCATGCCGACTTGTCCCATGTGTTGGACTTCAGTACTATTCAGCTGGATGAGAGTTTGGGTTATGAGGAGGAGCCAGTTGCCATTGTTGATAGGAAGGATCGCCAATTAAGATCCAAGAGGATTTCAGTGGTGAAGGTCTAGTGGAGGGGCCAACCAGTCGAGGAGGCGACCTCGGAGTCTGAGGAGGACATGCAGAGCAGATATCCACACTTATTCGGCACCTCAGATACATTTCTATGTCCGTTCGAGGATGAACGTTTGTTTAAGAGGTGGAGAATGTAACGACTCGACCGGTCGTTTTGCTTTTTAGAACCCCGTTACCCTAAATAAACTTTCCGCGCTTGCTTTAACTAATTTTCGACCTGCAGGGAGGGTTGGTTCGGGTTTTGGAAGAGTTTGGGTTGAAATAGGCTCATTTGATTCTTTATGATTTCCTTAAAAGGCTATGTTTGACTTTGGTCAACATTTTTAGCAAACGGACTCGGATTTGTGTTTTGACGGTCCCGAAGGGTCCGTAGGAAAATATGGGACCTGAGCGTATGCCCGGAATCGAATTCCGAGGTCCCTAGCCCGAGTAGTGAATTTTTACTAGAAATTGATAAATTGAAATTCTAAGGATTTAAAGAAACTAAATAATGATTGATCACATTGATATCGGGCTCGTATGTTGGTTCCGGAGCCCGGTACAGGTCTAATATAACATTTAAAACTTGCCCTCACAATTCGGTGTCAATTCGAGTAGTATAAGCATGTTTCGGCACGTTAGAAGTGAATTGAAGAACTTGAAGTTCATAAGTTTGATTCAGTTGGTTTTAGGGGGTGATTCTTAGATTTAGCATTATTTTGGGCATTCCAAAAGTTCGAGCGGGTTCGTTTCATGATTTCAGACTTGTCGGTATGTTCGGGCAGGGTCCGGGATCCCCGAGCGTCAATCGGACGAGGCTCAAGTGAAGTTGGAAAATTTGAGAAGGGCTGAAGCTTCAGTTGCTCTCATAACCGCACCTGCGGTTGGTTAGCCGCAGGTGCAAGACCGTAGAAGCGGTCCTACCCTCGTAGATGCGGCCCAGGGCTAGCCAGGCCAAACCGCAGAAGCGGTTGCGCAGAAGCGACTTCAAGACCATAGAAGCATTCCCAGCTTGCTTGACAAATCTCGCAGATGTGCCCTTCTTTTCATAGAAGCAGGACCGCAGATGCGGTCCCCTGACCACAGATGCAGAAATTGCTGAAGTAGTGAGCTTCATTTAATACGGGTTCTATGTCATTTTTTCCATTTTTCACTCCTCCATTGGGAGATTTTGGAGCTTTTGAGAGAAGACTTCCACCTAGCATCTTGAGGTAAGTTTATCCTACCTATTCTTAGTTTAATACTTGTGTCTTAGGTAGATTAACACACTAGGATTAAAGTAAAATCATGGGGTTTGAGCAAAACCTTGGGTTTTGATAAGACTTAGATTTTTCCACGAAATTGGTTATGAAACGAAGTAGAAATCATATATTATTAATCCTTACGTTATTCTCTTCGAAAAATTTCGGAATCCGGGCACATGCGCCCGGGGTCAGATTTTAGGAAACTTGTGTTTGAGGTTGGGAAATTGCTTTAATAGTTAGAATGTGATCTTGTGATCTTGTATTGACTAGTTCCTACCCCATTTAACTAGTTGTGGATGGTTCGGCTCCAAATTGAGAGTTCGGGCTCGTTCTTGGTAGTGGAAGTGCACTTTGGAGCGAGGTGAGTCTCTTTTCTTACCTTGTAAGAGGGAATTGTCCCCATAGGAGTAATAATTGTATAATTTGCCACTAAATACAGGGGATACGTATGCACTAGGTGACGAGAGTCCGTGCGTAGCTACTATCATGTTAATTGTCCGGGTAGTTTAGGACTAGTATCATGCTATAATTGTAAGTGTTATATGTAATGATCCGACTGGTTGTTTTGAGCTCTAGCGCATCGTTCAGCAGTTTGAGGCCATGAGCAGCTTCAATTCAGGCATTATGACTTGTACGCGTGGTCGAAATTAAATTTCGGGAAGTTTGGAGTTGACTTGGAGAGGAAATTCTCATTTCGGAAGCTTTAAGTTGAGAGAATTGACTAGGATTGGATTTCAGAGTAAACAACCTCAGAATCGGGATTTGATGGTTCCAGTAGGTTCGTGTGATGATTTCGAAATTGGGCGTATGCCCGGATCAATTTTTGGGTGACCCGGAAGCGTTTTGGCGCCTATTGTGGAAGTTAGCATTTTGGAAGAGATTTCATTAGTTTGGGTTGAAGTGCATTTCAGTGTTATCGATGTCTGTTTGGGATTTCGAGCCCGGGAGTAGCTCCGCATGGTGATTCTGGAGTTGGGAGCGCGATCAGAAGTGAATTCGCAGGTCCGTGAGTCATTTTGGAGTCATTTGGCTAAAGATAGAAATTTTAAGGTTTTTGAGAAGTTTGACCGGAAGTGGACTTTTTGATATCGGGGTCGGAATCCGATTCCGAAAGTTGGAATAGGACCGTAATGACGAATATGACTTGTATGCAAAATTTGAAGTCAATCGGACGTGATTTGATAGGTTTAAACATCGAAAGTAGAAGTTGAAATTCTAAAGTTCATAAAGCTTGGATTGGGGGTCGATTCGTAGTTTTAGCATTGTTTGATATGATTTGAGGCCTCGAGCAAGTCCGTAATATGTTTTGGGACTGGTTGGTATGATTGGTTGGGGTCCCGGGGGCCTCGGGTAGATTCCGGGTGGTTAACGGATCAAAAATAGAATCTTGGAGAAGGCTGAAGTTGTTGGTTGTCGGTGCAACCGCACCTGCAAAAATAGGGCCGCAGGTTCGGAGCCGCAGAAGCGGCCTTCGTGCCGCGGAAGCGAAAATGGACGGCTAGGCTGGGACCGCAGATGCGGTCAATTTGCCGCAGATGCGGGACCGCACCTGCGAAAGGAGAAGCGGAGATGCGGAAGTTGAAGGCTTGGGGAAAGACCGCAGAAGCGGTAATTGGTCCGCACCTGCGGGACCGCAAAAGCGGTCAATAGACTGCAGGTGCGAAAGGACTGGAGGCAATGAGTGTTTGAAAAATCGGGATTTGTCTATTTTATCTCATTTTTCTCTTGGCTTGGGCGATTCTTGGAGGGTTTCAAGAGGGGGTTTTCATCATCAACGATAAGGTAAGCTACCCCACCTATCTTGAGTTAAATACATTGATTATGTACGAATTTGAGCATGAAAGTGGTAGAAATTTGGGGTTTTGGAGGGAAGACATAGAAATTTATATTCTTGGAATTTGACCACGATTTTGGGTATGAAATTGAGACTAAATTATATATTTTGAGTTCGTGGGGTTATGGGTAAACTTGTTCTTCGAAAAATTTCAGAATCCGGGCACGTGGGCCCGTAGGCGTTTTTGTCAACTTTTCGATCGGGGTTAGGAATTGTTATAAATTGGATTGTAATGAGTAATTGAGCATATATTAATGGATTGGAATAATTATTGGCTAGCTTTGGAGCATTTAGCATCGATTCGAGTCTTCGGAAGGGCGTGCAATGCCGGTTATGGATCTTCGGAGCGAGGTGATTCTCCTTTCTAACCTTGTAAGATGGAATTGTCCCCATAGGTCAATTAATTGGATTTGTGCTCCTAATTGTGGGGGCTACATAGCACGAGATGACGAGAGCCCGTGCGTAGCTACTATTATGTTTAAGTCTGTAGTCTAGGACCAAAAGCATGCTATACTTGGAATATTTGTAATCTTATTGACGGTTTGAATTGCTTAAATCACATCGAATTAGTAAATGAATTCCTAAAAAGATTAAACCTCATTTTATAGAATTGTTAAAAGATAAGTGTTCCCTGATGAATTCTTGATTGATTGATTGTTGTGTTTATTTAAATTTGACCGTACGACCTCGGCATGAGTTGCGCATGCTTGTATTGCTTGCCTTGAGATTTATTGATATTGCTATCTGCTCTTCCCGACTTGAGATAATTGTTAATTAATGGATTATGAATCCGGAGACTTTAAATAAAAAGGAACTTTCACCTGTATAGTGACTCATTTGAATCTACTGTTGTTCTTAATAAATTCGTGAGTCATCGCATTAATAATATTATTATTGGACCATTAGTAAGTGTCGAAGTTGCCATCTCGTCTCTACTTATTCGAGATTAGGCGGGATACTTACTGAGTACACGTTGTTTTCGTACTCATGCTACATTTGCTTTGCATTTTGTTGCACAGGTACAAGTATTTCTATTGGCCTATTGGGCGTAGCAGCACGGGCGACCCGGAGACTAGATGAGTTGTATTTCCTCGAGGCGACCCGTAGCTAGTATAGTCTCTCTCAGAATTGTATTTACTTTCTGTCCAGTTGTGTTCCGGACAGCTGTTGTACTTTATTCAAATTCTTAGAAATTGCTCATGCACTTGTGACACCGGGTTCTGGGATGGTTATGAAGTGTTTTGTATTAATTACCTATCATTTAATTTGAATTGAAGCGATTATCTTTTTTATTGGTAAATCTGGAGGAAAATCATAGATTTCAAGAGTATTAAAACGAGAATCTAATTAAGTAATTTGGTTGGCTTGCCTGACAGTGGTGTCCGGCGCCATCACGACCCTTAGTGGATTTTTTGGGTCGTGACATTATATGTCTTCTTGCTAATGTGATCATTTAGGATATGCTAGAGAAATGGAAATGAACATAAGTGAATATATGTATTGTTGAACACCTGTATGAGTTTAATTGAATATAAATGCGCCTTCTTGTATGTTCCTGTTGATAATTGTTATTTGTGGATCGGGTCGATCACCTCGGTAGAAATAGATGCATCTATGGTTTGCGCCATTCGACCCTCTAGCAGTGTACAGTTTCTTTTCTGTTGGATCGGGCCGTCGACCTCGGCATAATGTGCGCATGATATCTATGTGAATTATTATTGATGACTTGCCTGTTAAATGGCTTGAAATGTAAATGGTTAACTGTGTTATTATAATGACATGACTTAGAAATTCTTATTACAACAATTATATAATTGTGACCTTCATGCCTGGCATAACATCATATTATATTATTTGACCCTAGTAGGTATCAAGTCGACCTCTCGTTTCTACTTCTTCGAGATTAGACGGGATACTAACTGGGTACATATTATTTATGTACTCATACTACGCTTCTGTACTTAATTGTACAGGCTCTGAAGCAGGTACATCTGGCTATCAGACCGATGCGCGTCCCAGATCTTAGTCCAAGACTTCCACGGCGAGCTGCTTCCCTTCCCGTGCTGATCAGCAGCTTGATGGTGTCTCTCTTACTTTTGACAGTCTATTCTGTTTCAGACAGTAGGATAGGTTTACTATTATTTTGTATATTCTACTAGTTGCCCACAGCTTGTGACACTAGATCTTGGCACACACATTAGTAGACAGTTTGTCACGACCTGGATTTTCCCACCTTCCGGGGTCGTGATGGGCGCCTACTAATAGGAGCTAGGCAAGCCAATTAATTTAATACCTCTCTTGACAACATCAGCAATATAATGAAAGACGAGACAATTAGTATAAAAGCGGAAGTCTCAAAACATAAATAACTGAAACCAAGTGCGGAAGCTCAAATACATCTCTACCCAGATCTGGTGTCACTAACTCACGAACTTCTACAGAATGCTAAATACAAAGTCTGAATAAAAAAAATACAGTGCGGTCTGATCCGATACAAGGAAATCAAACGAAAAACAAGGATAAGAGAGACTCCGGGCCATGCGGACGTCAGCAAGGCTACCTCGGGAATCTCTGGACTGAAGTCAGCTCCCAATGCTCCTACTGCTGTCCAAAAGCTCCTGCTCCGGTACTGAGATCTGTGCAAAAAGATGCACAGAGTTTAGCATCAGCACAACCGACCCCATGTGTTGGTAAGTGCCTGGCCTAACCCCGGCGAAGTAGTGACGAGGCTAGACAGGACTACCAATCAACCTGTGCAGATATATATATACAAACACTAAAAAAATAACAGCGAAAAGTAATAATTAAGACTGGGAGGGGAACGTACTTTTGGGGATAACAGAAAAAATAGAACGGTAGGAATAAATAAGGAAAACTACAACTAATCTCTTCTAACACAGAATACGTGGTCGGCGTGCCACACAATTCCATTTCATGATATATAAGTGGTCGGCGTGCCACACGATCCCATTTAATAATATATAATGTGCTCGGCGTGCCACACGATCCCATTTCATAATATATAAGTGGTCGGCGTGCCACACGATCCCATTTCATAATATATAAGTGGTTTCCCGGCAAGGGAACAAGTATCAATTCAACTATCCCGGCGAGGGAGAATAGTTACATCTCTTTCTCTTTCGTTCATTTCTTACTTCCTAACCAAGTCATAATTCGAGCCAACGCTCCAAGGAGTTTACAAGTCATATTTCCTCTTCATACTGTTCACATTATATAGCAACCATCAATTAAACAGGGAAGAGTCACTACAGAATCCCAAATAAGCACAAATAAGGACTCACGGTCAGGCTAGACACCGGTGTATAGATACTCGTCACCATGCCTATACACCGTACTCCACATTTAGCAATTAGCAAATAATACTCTAATCCTATTCCCTCAAGCCAAAGTTAGATCAAAAACTTACCTCGAATGCTCCAAACTCAACTCAAGCCTCTAGTATAGCTTTACCCCTCGAATTCGGCTCCAACTCAGTCAAATCTATGAAATAATGACTTTATAATATCAATAATAGCTAAACAAACTAAACCCAAAGCCTAAATATAGATTTCTAAGCTTTCTTCCCAAAATCCCAAAAATCGACCCCGGGCCCGCTTGGTCAAAACCCGAGGTTCGAACCCATTCCATGTTACCCATTCCCCCACGAGCCTGGATATACAATTTATTTTAAAATTCGACCCCAAAACGAGGTCTAAATTAAAGAAAATAGAAAAGCCCTAATTCTACCCTTTTCCCCCAATTCCAACCCTAGATTACATGATTTAGGCTTAGAAACTCATTAATTAATGAAGGAAGATGAAGGAAATGAGTGGGAAATTACATACCCAAATGGTCTTGAAGAATGGGGGCTTCAATGGAGTCCTAGAGCTTGGGGAAGAAGAGAGCTCGTGTGAAAATTTAGTGAAACCCGTATCTACTGTTTTGAATGTTTTAAAAAATATCACTGGGCGGATTTACTCTATGCGTTCACGACAGGGGTGTCGCGTTCGCGAAGAAGGGAGGCCAGGAAGCATCGCATTCGCGATGGGTATGATGCGAACGCGAAGAAGGAAGTTGGGGGGGGGGGTCCAGGGATTGGCCTACGCGAATGCGAGGGGGTAATACGCGAACGCATTGAAGGGATTATTGGAACTACGCGAACGCGAGGGAGGGGAGCACCACAGGCAGTGCGAACGCGAGCCGAAGGCCGCGATCGCGAAGAGCAAAAGCCTGTGCAAAAATTGCAGAAAAATATGATCCCTTTTTCCTAAGTTCCAAACACCCCGAACCACCTCCGAATCACTCCCGAGTCCTCGGGGCTCCTAACCAAACGCCCACACTAACTCAACAACCTCATACGAACTTAACCGTGCGATCAAATCGCCAACATATCATCAAGAACGAGGAATCAAACCTCAAAATCATCACTTTTTCTTCAAACTTCTTAAATTTCCAACTTTTGATATTTAGGTCCGAAACACGTCAAACGACGTCCGATTTCGACCAAATTACACAGAAATATCTTAAACCATATATAAGACCTGTACCGGGCGCCGGAACCAAAATACGGGCCCGATACCAGTACTTTCTAATCCATTTTCATTTCAAATTTCCATATTAATTCCAGAAAAACAATTTCTTTTAAAAATTCATTTCTCGGGCTCGGGACTTCGGATTTCGATTCCGGGCATACGCCCGAGTCCCACATTTTTCTACGGACCCTCCGGGATCGTCAAATCATGGGTCCGGGTCCATTTACCCAAAATGTTGACCAAAGTCAACTTTAATCATATTAATATCAAAATTCATCAATTTTTACACAGAATTCATATTTATGCTTTCCGGCTACGCGCCCGGACTGCACACGCAAATCGAGGCAAGTAAAAATGAGGTTTTCAAGGCCTCGGAAGCACGGAATGAAAGAGAAAATAGGTGATGACCCTTTGGGTCGTCACATTCTCCACCTCTAAAACAACCGTTCATCCTCGAACGGACAAAAGAAAAAAGTACCTGAGTCGGGAAATAGATGAGGATAACGGCTCCGCATATCAGACTCGGACTCCCAGGTCGATGCCTCAGGAGGCTGACCTCTCCACTGGACATGCACTGAAGGAAAACTCTTCGACCTCAACTGTCGAACCTGCCGGTCTAGAATAGCTACCGGCTCCTCCTCATAAGACAGATCCTTGTCCAACTGGACAGTGCTGAAATCTAATACGTGAGCTGGATCGTCGTGACACCTCCGAAGCATGGACACATGAAACACTGGATGCACGGCTGACAAGCTTGGCGGCAAGGCAAGCCTATAAGCCACCTCTTCCACACGATCGAGAATCTCAAATGGACCAATGAACCTGGGGCTAGGCTTGCCCTTCTTCCTAAATCTCATCATGCCCTTCATAGGTGACACTCGGAGCAAGACCCGCTCACCAACCATGAAAGCTACATCCTGAACCTTACGATCCGCATAACTCTTTTGCCGCGACTAAGCCGAACGAATCCTGTCCTGAATGATCTTGACCTTATCCAAGACCTCCTGAACTAAATCTGTACCCAATAACCGAGTCTCTCCCGGCTCAAACCATCCAATTGGAGACCGACATCGCCTACCATACAATGCCTCATATGGAGCCATCTGGATGCTAGACTGGTAGCTGTTGTTGTAGGCGAACTCTGCTAAAGGCAAAAACTGGTCCCACGAGCCTCCAAAATCAATGACACAGGCTCGGAGCATATCCTCCAAAATCTGAATAGTCCGCTCGGACTGACCGTCCGTCTGAGGATGAAACGCTGTGCTTAACTCAACCCGTGTGCCCAACTCTCGCTGAACTGCACCCCAGAAACGCAAGGTAAACTGCGTACCCCGGTCCGAAATGATAGATACCGGCACACCATGAAGGCGAACAATCTCCCTGATATAGATCTCAGCTAACCTCTCGTATGAATAGGAGACTGCCACAGGAATGAAATGTGCTGACTTGGTCAGCCTATCAACAATAACCCATATCGCATCGAACTTCTTCCGAGTCAACGGAAGTCCAGTAACGAAATCCATGGTAATCCTCTCCCACTTCCACTCGGGAAGCTCAATCCTCTGAAACAAACCACCAGGCCTCTGATGCTCATACTTAACCTGCTGACAGTTCAAACATCGAGCCACATATGCAACAATATCCTTCTTCATCCTACGCCACCAATAATGCTGCCTCAGATCCTGATACATCTTCGCGGCGCCCGGGTGAATAGAATACCGAGAACTATGGGCCTCCGCTAAGATCAACTCTCGAATCCCGTCGAAATTGGGCACACAAACTCGCCCCTGCAATCTCAAAACACCATCATCATCTAAGGTCACCTTCGTGGCACCTCCACGCTGCACCGTGTCTCTCAGGACACACAAATGGGGATCATCAAACTGCCGATCACGGATACGCTCCAATAATGAAGAACGAGCGACCGTGCAAGCTAACACTCTGCTAGGCTCAGAAATGTCCAACCTCACAAATCGATTGGCCAAGGCCTGAATATCCAAAGCAAGCGGCCTCTGGCTGGCCGGAATATAAGCAAGACTACCATGCCGGCGGACTTCCTACTCAATGCATCGGCCACCACATTGGCCTTCCCCGGGTGGTACAAGATAGTAACATCATAATCTTTCAATAACTCCAACCACCTCCTCTGCCTCAAATTCAACTCCTTTTGCTTGAACAAGTATTGAAGACTCTTGTGATCAGTGTACACCTCACACGTCACACCATATAGGTAATGCCTCCAAATCTTCAAAGCATGAACGATGGCTGCCAACTCTAGATCATGAACCGGATAATTCTTCTCGTGGATCTTCAACTGCCTCGAAGCATAGGCTATGACTCTGCCATCCTGCATCAATACTGCACCAAGCCCAATACGGGAAGCATCACAATAAACTGTATAAGGCCCTGAACCTGTGGGCAAAACCAATACCGGTGCCGTAGTCAGAGCTGCCTTGAGCTTCTGAAAGCTCGCCTCACACTCATCTGACCATCTAAACTGGGCACCCTTCTGGGTCAATCTGGTCATCGGGGCTGCAATAGATGAAAACCCCTCCACGAACCGACGATAGTAGCCTGCTAACCCCAAGAAACTCCGAATCTCTGTAGCTGATGCTGGTCTAGGCCAGTTCTTGACTGTTCCTATCCTCTTCGGGTCAACCTGAATACCCTCTGCTGATACAACGTGACCCAGAAATGCAACCGAACTCAACCAGAACTCACACTTGGAGAACTTGGCATATAACTGACTATCCCTTAGAGTCTGAAGAACCACCCTAAGGTGCTGCTCGTGCTCCTCCTGGCTGCAGGAGTACACCAAAATATCATCAATAAAGACTATCACGAACATGTCCAAATATGGCCTGAACACCCGGCTCATCAACTCCATGAATGCTGCTGGGGCATTGGTCAACCCAAACGACATGACCAGGAACTCATAATGCCCGTACCGAGTGCGGAATGCTGTCTTAGGGACATCGGATGCCCTAATCCTCAGCTGGTGGTAGCCAGATCTCAAGTCTGTATTTGAAAATACCCTTGCACCCTGAAGCTGGTCGAACAAATCGTCAATCCTCGGCAGTGGATACTTGTTCTTAATCGTTACTTTGTTCAATTGCCGGTAATCAATGCACATCCTCATCGAACCTTCCTTTTTCTTCACAAATGACACCGGCGCACCCCAGGGAGAAACACTGGGTCTAGTGAAACCCTTCTCCAACAAGTCCTGCAACTGATCCTTTAACTCTTTCAACTCTGGCGGGGCCATGCGATACGGCGGAATGGAAATAGGCTGGGTGCCCAATATCCCTGTCGGGCGGCATACCCGGCAGGTCTGAAGGGAAAACCTCGGGGAACTCCCGAACAATAGGAACAGAATCAATAGAAGGAACCTCTATGCTGGAATCGCGAACATACGCCAGATAAGCTAAACACCCCTTCTCGACCATACGTCGAGCTTTCACATATGAAATAACAACTGCAGGTGGCATGACCTGGGGTCCCTCGCCACTCCAAACGGGGAAAATCTGGTAAAGCCAAGGTCACGGTCTTGGCGTGACAATCCAAGATAGCATGATACGGGGACAACCAATCCATCCCTAATATAACATTGAAATCCACCATGTCTAAGAGCAATAAATCAACACGGGTCTCAAGACCCTCAAATACTACCACACAAGAACGATGAACTCGGTCGACCACTATAGAATCTCCCACCGATGTAGATACATAAACAGGAATACCCAAAGCATCACTAGGCATAACCAAGTAGGGTACAAAATAGGACGACACATATGAATACGTAGACCCAGGGTCAAATAGCACTGAAGCATCCCTATCACAGACCAGAATAGTACCTGTAATGACTGCATCTGAAGACTCAGCCTCTGGCCTGGCTGGAAGAGCATAACACCGGGGCTGGGCCCCACCTCCCTGAACTATATCTCTGGGACGATCGGCTGCTGGCTGGCCTCTACCTCTGGCGGTCCGAGCTCCACCTCTATGGTCCCTACCTCCACCTCTATGGCCGCTACCCCCGCCTCTAGCTGGCTAGGCGGCCTGCGGATCACCTGATGCCTGAATCATAGGGCGAGGACCCTGCTGCTGAGAGCTGTCCGAAGCTCGAGGGCAAAACCTAGCAATGTTCCTCGTGTCGCCACACGTGTAACAAGCCCTCGGCTGCTGAGAGTAGCGGAGTGGTGGTGCGCTGATGGCGAACTAAAAACCTGCTGATCAGAAGACTGCGGCTGAGAGCCACGACCACCTGAAGTACCAGGTGAGACCTGTAGGGCTGACTGAAAGGGCCTCGGAGGATGGCCTCTACCATAAGGATCTCCACCTCCAGACGAGGTACCATTGAATCTACCTACATGACGGGGCCTCTTATCTGACCCGTGACCACCCCCTCGTGCAAGAGCCATCTCAACTCTACGGGCCGCATTGGTCGCCTCCTGAAAAGAAATCTCACTACCGGCTCCCATAGCCATCTGGAGACGGATCGGCCGGATCAACCCATCAATAAACCTCCGCACCCTCTCTCTCTCGGTGGGGAGTATAACAATAGCATGGCATGCTAGATCAATGAACCGAGTCTCATACTGAGTGACTGTCATAGAGCCCTGCTGGAGGCGCTCGAACTGCCTGCGAAGAGCATCTCGCTGAGTAACTGGGAGAAACTTCTCCAAAAATAACTCTGCAAACTGGTCCCAAGTCGATGATGGCGACCCTGCTGGTCTGGATAAACAATAGTCCCTCCACCAAGTCTTGGCNTAACTCTGTAGCCTCTAGGGAGTAAATACAGACGTCTCCGTACCGATCGCTCAAACTCTACTAAGTTTGTCCGTGAGTAGCGAGACCTATGTAACCTAGTGCTCTGATACCAACTTGTCACGACCTAGATTTCCCACCATCGGGAGTCGTGATGACGCCTACTGTCGGAGATAGGCAAGCTAAGTATTAAAACATTTTCTGATAACATCACAACGATATAAATAAAACGAGTCATTTAAGTAAAAAGCGGAAGTCTTAAAAACATAGATAACTGAAAACCAAATGCGGAAGTTTAAATACAACTCTACCCAGATCCGGTGTCACTAACTCACGAACTACTAAAGAGTGCTAAAAACAAGTCTGAATAGAAGTACATTAATGTTTGTCTCGGTACAAGGAAAACAAACTAATAACATAGAAGGGACTCCGGCCTACGGACGTCAGCTAGGCTACCTCGAAAGTCCCTGGACTGAAGTCAGCTCCCGATCAAATCCTACTGCTGAGGCCCAAAAGCTGCTCCTGGATCTGTGCAAAAAGATGCACAGAGTGTAGCATCAGCACAACCAACCCCATGTGCTGGTAAGTGCCTGGCCTAACCCCGGTGAAGTAGTGACGAGGATAGACAGGACCTACCAAAAACAACCTGTGCAGATATATATGTATATACAAGTGCAACGAAATAACATCAGAAAATACCAATTAAGACGGGGAGGGGACATGCTTAGGGGAAATACAGATGAAAACAACTTATCAGAAGTAAACACGAAACTACATCAGATCTCGTAATCTATATAAGTGGTCGGCTTGCCACACGATCCCATTTCATAGTATAACTAGGTGGTCGGCGTGCCACACGATCCCATTTCAGCAAATATAAGTGGTCGGCATGCCACGCGATCCCATTTCAGCAAATATAAGTGGTCGGCGTGCCACACGATCCCATTTCATAGTATAACTAGGTGGTCGGCGTGCCACACGATCCCATTTCAGCAAATATAAGTGGTCGGCGTGCCACACGATCCCATTTCATAATATATAAGTGGTCGGCGTGCCACACGATCCCTTTTCATAATAAATAAGTGGTCGGCGTGCCGCACGATCCCATTTCATAATATATAAGTGGTTTTCCGGCAAGGGAGAATACGACTAAGCAGTTAAATCCCGGCAAGGGAGCAACAACAATAACTTACACGTCCCGGCAAGGGAATAATCACATTCCTTTCTCTTACGTTCATTTCTTACTTTTTAATCAAGTCAAAAGTCGAGCCAACGCTCCAAAGAGTTTACACATCATATTTCCTTGTCATTCTCTTCATATCATATAGAAACCATCAATTAACAAGGAAGAGTCACTACAGAATCACAATTAAGCACAAATAAAGACCCACGGTCATGCTAGACACCGGTGTATAGATACTCGTCACCATGCTTATACACCGTACTCAACATTTAGCAATTAGCAAATAATACTCTAATCCTATTCCCTCGAGCCAAAGTTAGATCAAACACTTACCTCGAATGCTCCAAACTCAACTCAAGCCTCTAGTATAGCCTTACCCCTCGAATTCGGCTCCAACTCAGTCAAATCTATGAAATAATGACTTTACAATATCAACAATAGCTAAACAAACTAAACCCAAAGCCTAAATATAGATTTCTAAGCTTTCTTCCCAAAATCCCAAAAATCGACCCCGGGCCCGCTTGGTCAAAACCCGAGGTTCGAACCAATTCCATGTTACCCATTCCCCCACGAGCCCGGATATACAATTTGTTTTCAAATTCGACCCCAAAACGAGGTCTAAATCAAGGAAAATCGAAAAACCCTAACTCTACCCATTTTCCTAATTTTCTACCATTAAAACCATAAGATTATTGATAAAAGTTGATGAAAACACTAGATAATGGAAAGAAATCAGTTAGTAAGTGCTTACTTGTGATTTGAGAAGAAAATCTCTTGAGAAAATCGCCCTAGTCTTCTAATTGTTGAGAAAGTTTGAAAGAAAATCGCTGAAGTTATGTTTTAAAAAAAAACTCACTGCCCGACTCCCGCATCTGCGGTACAGGGGTCGCACCTGCGCCACCGCACGTCCGGAAAAATGGGCGCTTCTGCGGAAATGGCTAGGCCCCGCTGGAGCCGCACCTGCGAAGAAAAGATCCGCTTCTGCGGACCGCATATGCGGGGTAGGAATCCGCATCTGCGAAGGAGACCGCATCTGCGACCCGCTGCTCGCACCTGCGAGCCCGCATCTGCGGCCAAAGGGCCGCAGGTGCGGTTACACCAGAACTGGTGCAGCAACAATGATTTTCTGCAATTTTTTTCTAAGTTCAACCACCCGAACACCCCCGAAAACACTCCCGAGCCCTCGGGGCTCCTAACCAAACACGTACACTAACTCAACAACACCCTACGAACTTAACCGTGCGATCAAATCGCCAAAATAACATCAAAATCGAGGAATCAAACCTCAAAATCATTACTTTTTCATCAAACTTCATGAACTTTCATTTTTAGATATTTAGGTCCGAAACACGTCAAATGACGTCCGATTTCAACCAAATTTCACAGAAAGCGCTTAAACCACATATAAGACCTGTACCGGGCGCCAGAACCAAAATACGGGCCCGATACCAACACGTTCTAATCAATTTCCTTTTCAAATTTCCATATTAATTTTAAAAAAATAATTTCACAGAAAAATTCATTTCTCGGGCTCTCGACCTCGAAATTCGACTCCGGGCATATGTCCGAGTCTCATATTTTTCTACGGACCCTCCGGGACCGTCAAATCACGGGTCCGGGTCCGTTTACCCAAAATGTTGACCAAAGTCAACTTTAATCATAATAATATCAAAATTCATAAATTTTTACACATAATTCATATTTAAGCTTTCCGGCTACGCGCCCGGATTGTGCACGCAAATCGAGGCAAGTAAAAATGAGGTTTTCAAAGCCTCGGAAGCACGGGATGAATGAGAAAACAGGTGATGACCCTTTGGATCGTCACAAAGAATAACAAAAAACAGAAAATTCCGAGTCCACAAGTTTCTTGTGTGTCCTTAAGGAATTTAATCCCCTCACAGTTGCCCAAAATTTCATATTAATTTCTCCCAGGATAGAACGGAATAACTATTCTGTGATAGCTGCACTTCAAATCACAGAACTTCGGCGAACTCAAATGGCGGAGCAAATCACACAAAATGCTTACGTAAAATCAATGCAGAATGCAGAAGAGAGAGAGGAGAGATTTTCAGATTCGTTGATGAAAAATGAAGCTGGGCCTTTCTATTTATAGCCAACAAAGTTGAGTCCCAACATGTGCAAAAGTGCCTGTTCGTTTGATGATGTATCTATACGACAGAAATTATTTGAATTTCTGTTAAACGGAATGCTGGTCGCGAATTTGACCGTTGGAATGTAATACTGCGAATTTAATATTTTTTCGTGCAGAAAATATTAGAAAAGAAAACATTATGGAAAAGAGCTGAAGCCGAGCGAGCGACGACGACGGCACGAGGCTTGCTTTCTTCTCAACTATTTAAGAGCTAGAAGAAGTGCTTCCAGTATAAGCACAAAAATTTTCCTCTTCCTATCCAATGAGGGACAAAGTTCCTTTGTACAATGGATTAATTCAAAATTTCATTCCCTCGATTTCTTTTCCCACCAATTTTCATTCACACCTCTTTTGTTTTAATTAATTAAACCCAACACTAATTGAGCAGTTCGCTCATGTACCCAAACACGTTCAAATTCTGGGTCCGCCTCTGAACTTATGATATCTGTGCAATAGAGAAAAAGTAAACAACCGGAGGAGGCACACCCCCTTTATTCATTTCCAAGATGAATATCCATTCTATTTGTTTTTAGATTTTGTACTAGTTTAAATAGAAAAACAAAGCGTCGCTAAATGGAGTATATGTTTTCTTCTTTAGACCCACTATAATGAAGTAATAAATATAATTTATACGTGCTTATTGATGAAAGTCAACTTCTTGACCAATATATTATTAGAGGGGGGTTTACTTGTAAAATCAATATAAAGAACGTGGAAAACTATTAATTCCAAAATATAATAACACCTATCTTAGTCTTACTTGTATAGTATAAAAATTCCATTTTTAGGTGAATATTACTTCCGGAGAGAAATTTTATCTTTGAACAATATGTATTTTTAGTAATTATATCATATTCAATTAGCGGTAACAAATGAATTACGAATTTTTTGAAGTTTTGATGATTTAAATTTGAGTGAATCATTTAAATAGTTACGACCAATATTCTACCAAGAGTTTATTCGCGTAAAAGGTAGGTTATAAATGTAGTTGTCATATATTCCAAAAATTGCAAATAAAAGTACAACTTAGTGAAGAACATTTATATAGCAGTAGCATTTAATAGGTTAATAACAATATACTCCTATACTTGATTAGGCTATGATCTTTCCAAAGCAAACGCTTGGATAAGTCTAAATAGAATAAACTCCAACTATACAAAGTTAAAAATCTATCTACGATTTTAGATGTAAGTTAAGCAGGGATTAGTAATTTAGTGATGATTAATAATGAAAATAATGTGATAACAACAATACATGTATTGTTATGTGATGATTATTAATGTAAAGAATGTTATCATTAACTAATTATTCTAAAAGGGCATGCCTATGAGCCAACCGATCCACTATAGTGGTATCTAAGGGTGTACAAAGAAAACCGACAAACCGCACCAAACCGATAATCCTAGTCAATTCGAGGAAAAAAATTCGACTATGGTTTGGCTTGATTTGGTTTGGTTAGAAAAAAAAGAACAGACCATAATTGATTTGGTTTGGTTTTAACTAAAAAAAGTCAAACCGAACCCAAACCAACCGGACATTACATGTATACAAGTTTTAAAAATATTTTATACATAAAAATAATTATTGTAATGTAATTTATAAATATAAATTTAAACTCTTTAATAGTTGTGTCTTTTAATGTATTATTTCAAGCTTGGACTTATAACTTTTGAATGGTCAAATATGTTTTATAGCCCATAAAAGTTAGTAACTCAAATAAAGCTCAAAGCAAAATCAAATCAATACTAATGCTTACAAAAAAATTCAATTCAATACTAGAAATAACAATAGTTTGGATATATATTTTTTTTTTAAGTTTTGCATTGATTTAGATAGTGAAAATGCATAACTCACTTTTAATATTATTTAGTCATGTATTTAATACTTAGTACTTATTAGTCGTACTTATTTTAACACGACTTAGTACTTTTAGATTTTGTTTATTTTAATTATGGCTTATTAATTAGCAATATTTATCTTATGCGATTTGTTGAGTATTTTAGTATAATCATGACTCATCTCACATTATTTTATATTATGTTATTGGGTAACATCTTATATTGTTTTATCCTACTACGACCTAAGAAATATTAGAGCATAAACTATAACTTTTATGCTATGAAGATTTTGTCGGAAAAAATCCGAAAAACCCAACTTTTGTTGGTTTAATTTGGTTTATAAATTTAAGCAGTTGAGACAATTGGTTTGGTTTGGTAATTGAAAAATCCGAACCAATCCGGCCTATGTAAACCCCTAGTGGTATCCTATGGGCTAGCGGACGGTCCCGTGCAGTTTGCGTTGACAAGTCCACTTTCATCATCCTTATTCGATCTCTTTTTGTTTTATGATCTTTTGTTTTTAAATAGTTTAATCCTAGCGTTACTATTACGCATATTCTTATTTCATATTCTATCTTGCATAAATAATAATGGTCCATAATTCTAATATAATTTAATATGAGTATTATTTAATATCATGAACCAAATAATATGTTAGTATGTTATATCGAAATTTTTTATGTGACTAATCATTTTTATATCCAAAAAAAATACTGCACTCTGTTATTATGTGCGACATCATTTAATTGTTGAATAACTATACCCTGACCAAATGACCTCAATGGGTGCAAACCTCAAACCCCACATGTGGTGAAATCTTTTCATTCATGCTCGAGAGTATAATCAAATAAAAATACAACCTTTTCTTTGCATAACATTTTTTTTAGGAAGTGATTTATATATATATATAAAAGTGATGGAAGTTCTAATGAGTCTTTGGCTGTGGACATGGCTTGTCACTCTTGTAGAAGCACACACAAACTGTTTGATGATTTTTCTCCACACATTCTGAAGTAACAAAATTCGGTCTAAATCGATTCTGACAATCACCGGTACAAAATGGATTCCATGGAACACAAGGACCAGGATATTCTGCTTCACATAATGCATTTTGAGCATTTGTTGAGAGAACTTGAGTCATTACGAACATAGCTACAAACGAAACAATACAAGATTGTTATAGAAGATAGTATAATTATAGTTCATGTGTAAAAGAGAAATGTAAAAGTTCAATTCAATGACATCAAATTTTGTCGAGTAATTCATATTCATTAGTGGGTCTTAAAAAGAAAACATGATTATGATTTGCATATTTATTCTTTTCAATTATGGAACATAATTGTGATATATACTCTTTTCTTTTGTTTTTATCATAATTTACAACAGTGATGTTATTAGCTCTCTTGCACTCTGAATAATTTTGTATATTAAACATATAGATATATGTGAAGAAATTGTACAATACCTTTTTGTTTCTGGTAAGATTTGAACCAGATCTATAATTTTATCCTACTTTATTAGACTATTAGGTGACACTTTATTTTTCTTCTTAAATAGTACATACAAAATCTAAAAACAAAAAGGATGGATATTCCTCTCGGAATGCATATCGTGTGCCTCCTCTTTACCTTATCACAAATGTCATAACACAAAAAATGAACATGAGAAAAAAAATTGTATGTTCAAGTCGAAAACGCAAATAGCAATTGTAGTTGTATACATACCACAAGTGTAAGCAATAATGAAAATGAAATAGCGGAAAAATGCACCAAAGTTTTCCATTGATGAAGAATTTAGTGAAAATGTAGACACTTCAATTATCTTTTATACTACAACTAGAATTTAACAGATATAATTTATAAGTACTTCTTGATGAAAGTCAGCCTCAAATCATGTTATTATCTTGACTAATATACAACTAAAGGAGGATTTACTTGCCAAAGCATAATAAAGAACATGGAAAATTATTAATTCCAACAACACCAATCTTTTGGAGAGAAACTTTATTATTAGTAATTGTATTAAGTTAAAGGAGAGTGATTTTATTATTTGTAGGAAAGTAGGGTTGTCACGACCCGGATTTTTCACCATCGGGAGTTGTGATGGCACCTACTCATGAAAGCTAGGCCAGTCGACCATTAAGGTTTTAACCCATTAGCAATCAACTCAAACAGATATAAATAATAACTAAAGCTAAACAGATGAAAAGTGCGGAAGAGTTATAACAAATTCAAATAATCCAATACATGTCTACCCACGGATCTGGTGTCACAAATTCACGAACATCTACGAATTTCTACAAACACTGGTCTAGAAAGAAAAGTACAACTGTTCTCGAAATGAAAAGAGACAGCAGAAAGCTAAAACAGGGAAGGGGGACTTTAGGCTCGCGGACGCCAACAGATCTACCTTGGTCTCCCTGGACTGAAGGCAGCTACCTCAGCTACTCACCGGGTCCGGTACCGAAATTTGCACAAAAGAGTGCAGAGTATAGCATCAGTACAACCGACCCCGTGTAGTGAGTAAGTGTCGAGCCTAACCTCGGCAAAGTAGTGACGAGGCTAGGACACGACAACCATATAAACTTGTACAGTTAAATCATATACAATAACAAGAATCAACAGAATAAGGTGGGAATGGGACATGCTGCGGGGAATCACAGATTCTAACAATAAACCAATAAAGAAGCATCAATAAAGAACCATAATGAACATCATATCTATATTATCAAGAATAATGAAACGGTAACACATGCACGGCATCACCCTTCGTGCTTTTACTCTCGTCCTCACCATATGATACAACAGAAACGGCACGGCATCACCCTTCGTACATTACTTCTCATAATCATGGCACGACATCACCCTTCGTGCATTATTCCTCACAATATCGGCACAACATCATCCTTCGTGCATTAACTCTCAAATCATGGCACGACATCACCCTTCGTGCATTAACACTCATAATATCGGCACGGCATCACCCTTCGTGCATTACACTCACTCACAATATCATGCACGTCATCACCCTTCATGCTTTATACTCTTCCTAACCCAAACAATAGAAACAATACGTCCCGACAAGGGAATCAACAATATCAACAATAACATCCTGGCAAGGGAATCAACAATATCAACAATAACATCCAGGCAAGGGAATCAACAATATCAACAATAACTTTCCGGCAAGGGCATCAGCTATAACCAATCTCATTTTCAACAATTACTTTACAAAATGACCCCTCACGTGCGAAATTATAGAAGATCCCAATCAAACAATTCCATCGAATTGAGTAAATGAAACTCAACTTGAGTCAATACTCAACAATAGTCAATTACCAAGAAACTTGCATAAGCTTTGTTCAACATTGTTAATCATCAATTTGAGCATGAACGATACATAATAGAGCCACAACAATCATGATATAAGACTCACGGGCATGCTTGACACCAACGTATAGATACTCGTCACCACACCTATACGTCGTACTAATACTAACACATAGCAAACAAGACCACAATTCCTATTCCCTCAAGCTAAGGTTAGGCCAAACACTTACCTCGATTCCAAGGACAAGATTAAGCCTCAAACTACCGCTTTACCTCTCGGTTCCACTTCCAATCCGCTTGTATCTAGTCATAATTTACTTAATAACACCAATAAATGCTAAATAAACCAATTCTAATGCATGAAAATAGATTTTCCAATGATTTCCCCAAAAAGTCAAAACCCGACCCCGGGCCCGCTTGGTCAAAACTCGAAGTTCGAACTAAAACCCGATCACCCATTCACCCACGAACTCAAATATGCAATTAGTTTTGAAATCGGACCTCAAATTGAGGTCCAAATCCCCAAAATTTGAAAATCCTAACTTCTACCCAAAAAACACCCAATTTTCCATGAAAAACCCTAGATTTTGAAGTGAAATCATGTAAAAAGATGAAATAGATTGAAGAAGGCGAGTTAGAAATCATTTACCTATGATTTGGGGAGAATTTGCTCTTGAAAATTGCCCTTAGGAATTTAGGTTTTAAAATTTTGAAGAATGATATGAAAATCCCGTCTGAAATCCCACTTAACAGGTGCAGTTATCGCAATTGCGAACCCTGGAAATTTCTGCTATCTTCGCATTTGCGAAGAAAAACGTCGCAATTGCGACCTCTAGCCTATCTGGATAACCTTCGCATTTGCGAAGTATATCTCGCATTTGTGAGAAAGGCTGGCCCTGAGTTCCTCACATTTGCGAAGCAAAGGTTGAGGCTTGTGTTGCAGCATCCTCAGCTGGATTCTGTGATTGCTATGTTTTTTCGCTTTTTGCACTTGAATCTGCTACAGAGTTAATGCTTCGAGACGCTTGTTGGTCACCACGGATTTTCCGTATTCCCGATTGTGAAGGGAATTTGATAACTTAATGTAAAGTAGATGGAACAGGATCCATCTCGTGAATCCATGGTCTGCTGAGAATCATATTGTAAGCCATATCCATTTCTACTACTTGTAATTTGGTGTCTTTGACTACTCCTTCTGCGAATGTGGTGAGTATTATCTCGCCTTTTGTTACGACACTCGAGTTGTCAAAACCGGACAAGGTGTGTGCCTTAGGTATCAGCTTATCATCAGCTTGCATCTCATTTACCACTCTCAAAAGAATGATATTCACGGAACTACCTGGGTCAATCAAAACTCACTTTACATTAATATCATGTACAAGTAAAGATATTACCAGTGCATCATTATGCGAGGTTAGCACGCCATATGCATCTGCATCATCAAATGTAATACTATCTTCTTCCAAAACATGTCGAACTCGTTTCCCGTGGGTAACAGTAATTTTTTACACTTTCTTTGCTGCCGTATACGTTACACCATTGATCTTTCCTCCACCACTGATGACATTAACCGTCCTTTTTGGCGAAGGAGGTTTTGGCGGTTCCTGCCTATTCTTCATATATGCTTGCTTCACCTTTTCCCTAAACAATTCAGTTAAATACCCTTGTTTTAATAAATGTTCTACTTCACCTTGTAACAATATGCATTGGGACGTTTTATGACCATGATCGTTGTGAAACTCGCACCAAAAATCGAGATTTCTCCTGTTTGTGTTTGATATCATTTCTTTTGACCATCGTACCTTGTCTCCCATGCTTCTTAAAACAGCCACCAACTCGGATGAGCTAACATTAAAATTGCAACCTCCGATCTTTGCTTTCGAGCTTCTGTCATCATCTCACGTATCTCGCATGTTTCGTTCCTTTCCGAACCTTGATGATGAACCTGACTCTTTGTCTTTTGATCTAGAATCATACCTTGGGTTTTCCTATTTTGAACACGAATCTCTTCCTGCTGGTCCCATGTAAGGTTCGTACCTGTTTTTACCGGACCTTTTTTCAGTTTCAGACCGTCTTTAACCTACCCTTTCATCTTTCTGAGATTGAATGATAGTATCTTCTTATATCCGCAGCTTCGTGCTGTATCTATTGTAAACATCATTCCAAGTCGTTGCTGGAAATTCCCGCAAACTTTCTTTGAGTCTCTTCGTGGCTTCCGAACTTCTTCCATTTAAATTACTGGCGAAGGCCATAGCCGCCCAATTCTCAGGTACGCGTGGCAACATCATCCTTTCACGCTGAAATCTGTCTACGAATTCCCTGAGTAGCTCTGTATCACCTTGTTTTATTTTGTCCTCCATTCGTTTTTTGACCTTTTGAGCTCCCGAGTGTGCCTTGATAAATGAATCTGCAATCTCGGCAAAAGAATCAATAGAATTTTTAGGTAAAAGAGAGTACCATGTTAATGCTCCCTTCGTGAGTGTTTCTCCAAATTTTTTGACCAATATTGATTCAATTTCTTGCTTGGTCAAGTCGTTGCCTTTTACGCCGGTCGTAAATGCAGTCACGTAATCCCGAGGATCAGTTGTCCCATAGTATTTTGGAATATCGGGCATCTTGAATTTCTTTGGAATTGGTAAAGGTATGGCACTTGGCTTCCAAGGTTGTTTAGAATATTTGTCCATATATGTTCCCTTGATTACAGGTGGCACTCCAGTTATCTATTCTATGCGATCGCTCTGCTCCTTGAGCTGTATCTGCAAAGTTAGTACTACATTTTGTAAATCAGAATTAACTGGGTTACTTGACCCTCCATCACGAGATTCGCTAGGAGTTCCTCCACTGCCTGAGTTAACGAGTCTTGAGCGAGGATTTTCTAAGGTGTTGTTGTTCGAAGTAGGCATTGGTGGCACAACCGGCAGCTGGTTAGCGAAAGCCTCAAGAACATTGCTGACCTGTTGAGCGATTAACTTTTTCAAAGCTTCATCAATAGCCTGATCATTTTCAAACTAATCATTCATATTTGACTCAGATCCGTCATGAGTTCTTTCTCGAGATTGTCGAGAAGAATTTCGTGGGGAGGGGACCGGAGTTCCATTGCCTTGTTGATTCTCCTGGTGTTGCTGGTCTCCTTGGTTGTTGTCGTTGACATTCGACATGATTGTTTTGACGAAAGAGTCGATTTAGGAAATAACAGATTATCAGATTCCCGGTAACAGAATCAATTTGTTTAACCAGAAAATAGAAATTTTGGTCAAAGCGTAATTTTAGAAGAACTCGGGTTACTGATAATCGAATAAAGAAATGATTGTGTAACAAGAAAAGAAAATTTGTATTGATAGAGTAACAAAGTAAGCAAGTTTAATGCAATGTAAATAAGTATATTCTAGTAATAATCGGTGTCCCATACAAATGTTATTTCTCTCCTTTTATAGCTATTTCTAAGTACTACGTTTCTTTCCTCTCATAGTAGAGTCATTATGAGACATTAGTGACATTAATGTAACGTTATAATTAACAATCGTAACTGTTTCGGGAAGATTCTATAATGTTTCCTCTCATTGATGCTCATTAATTGCAGATAATACGTATTTGTACTTTATGCTAACTAGGTTCATTCTTCCGATGTCTCTTCAAATTATCAAGAGATACGAGTAACTGTTCCTTCTTATTTTTTGGTATTCTTGCTCGTACCTGTTAAGGCTCACAACTCTTTGAATACTCTCTACCAGTTGTCACTTTTTTATTAATCCACGTGTCTTGACATGTCAGCACATAATTAAAATCAAATGTTGACTTGATTTTTCCCAATACAGAGAGGAAAAGAGATGAATGAAGAGAAAGTTCTCGATTGTAACTACGTTCAGACAATTGGGAAAGTACAATCTTATGGTCAATCTGATTCTAGGATGTGTAGAGCGCCTTCGATCGTTAGATCAGTTTATGATGGAGTAAATATGAGCTATTTGATCAACTTATGGGATTCAAAGAGAAAGTCACATGGACAAATCAAGACCATCATATTGGAACCTGATGGATTCAATCACACCCGTCCAGCTGGGATACAATAGCCGACAAATAAATTTGGTCTAGTACTTGAGCTGTAAATAGTACATTAGCTGGGTATATACAATTAATTTTGAAGCTAGTGTAGGACCAATCAAATAGGTGACACATGTATTAGATTTTACATTTTTCTTTATTGAAAATACATGTATATATACACATTGTTCATCAACGAGAAACACACAGAAAATTCCTCAAAGTTTCAGTCTATTCTTTCCTAGCATTTTTCTACATGGTATCAGAGCAACTCTAAAAGATCTTGCTCACATCAGTTGATTACTTTCTTCATATTCTTGTTCTTAATCTCCAAGAACCTCAACGTTTCAAATGGTATCAACCTCAGAAGTCACCTTTACAAACACCACAAACATTAAAACTGTCCCTGACCACAGCCACCCCCATTTTCTTCATGCTTCAGATTCACCAGGCATGAATCTGGTGAACTCATGCTTCAACGGAAAGGGATATGGGGGTTGGAGAAGATCTATTTTGATTGCACTCTTAGAAACGAACAAATTGGGATTTATTAATGGAACCCACAGTGAACCAGCCCACGGTTCTCCTGACTTAAAGTTGTGGGGTAGATGTAATGATATGGTAATATCATGGCTCCTCAACTCACTGTCCAAGGAAATAGCAAGCAGTGTTATTTACTCCAAAACAACAAGAGATCTATGGAAGCAACTTGAAGACATATTTGGGCAATCAAATGGAGCTAAGTTATACCACCTGCAAGAAGAGCTAAATGATTTAGTGCAGGGGTCAAACGACGTAGCAGGTTACTTCACAAAAATAAAAGGGTTTTGGAATGAACTTGATTCTCTAAACACAAGTGTTCATTGTTCATGTGCCTGCAACTGTGGTGGGAAGGCGAAAATGAACAAGTCACTTCAAGATGAGAGACTTGTTCAATTTCTCATGGGTTAAAATGACTCCTATGTTGTTTCAAAGAGTAGCATACTTATGATAACACATTTACCAACTGTTAATCAAGCATACTCACTATTGATGCAGGATGAAAAGCAAAGGGAAGTCGTTGTAAGCACACAATTCCCTGGGGATTCTTCTTCTTTCTTAGCTTCCAATTAGAACACTTTGGGTCAGAAAAGTGAAAACTATGAACTCAAGGGAAAGAAGAACAATCTGGCATGTTCTCACTGTAAGAAAGCATGGCATTTAGTGGACAAATGGTACAGGATAACAGGATTTCCAGATGACTTCAAGTTTACTAAACCAAAGAGGTTTCAAAGAAATAAAAGGAGTAATGCAGTCTTTTCTATTGAGGGAGAACAAGGACAAATTTCTGACCATGTTGATGGTGGACATCCAACTCATCAGTTGACTCAAGATAAATATACACAACTTATCCATCTGCTTCAACAATCAAAGATGAACCAGACTGGAACCTCAGGATCTGAGGCTGCAGCAAATGATGTGAACTATGCTGGTAACACCTTGAACAATTCATTTTACACACCAATTCTTTTCAAACAGAAAACTTGGATATTGGATTCAGGGGCAACATAACACGTGTGTTAAAATTCAAAGGCTTTCTTAGACTTGAGTCCTCTTGCTTCTCCCATCTTTGTTAATCTTCCCAATTCATAAAGAGTAAAGGTAACACATGTTGTAATTGTTAACATTCACCCTTAAATTACTTTAAAAAAAATTTGTTGGTGCCTTATTTCAAGTTTAATCTAATTTTAGTCCATAAGTTATGCAAACAACCAACTTGTCTTCTAATTTTCTCCTCAACTGGATGTTTCTTGCAGGGCCCTTCAGTGAAGAGGCTTTTGGAGTTTGGTGAAGCTAGATTAGGGTTTTATTTTCTAGAGTCACTTATTCAACCTTCCAAGAAGTTTTTTTTTTTACAAATAATGCAATTTCTTTATCTAATCGAAAGAAAGATAGTTGTTTTTCAATTTGTAGTTCTGCTTCTATTCCTGTAAAGAACAGTTCTGATGTAAGGCTATGGCACCTCAGATTGGGCCATATGTCATTTCCAGCAATGAAAAATATATGTTCAAGTCAATTAAGTCATTTTTTAATTCCACTTGCAATATTTGTCCATTAGCAAGACAATCAAAGCTGCCTTTTTTTTCCAGTGTAATCAAATCTAAGAATGTCCTAGAATTAATACACATTGATACTTGGGGGCCATATAAGATTGCTACACATGACGGATATAAGTATTTCTTAACTATCGTTAATGATTATAGTAGGGTTACCCGGACATACCTTCTAAAACCTAAAACCAATGCATTTTTTATTCTAAAATATTTTCTGAGTATGACAGAAATGCAATTCAATGTGAAGGTAAAGTTTATGAGATCAGATAATGCTCTAGAGTTGGGAAGCAGTAAAGATTCTCTGATTTCTTTGCTTCACAAGGAATAATTCATCAAACCTCACGTGTTCATACTCCACAACAAAATGGAGTTGTGGAGAGAAAATATAGGCATCTCGTGAAAGTTAGCAGGGCTCTATTGCATCAATCTTGGGTACCCACAAGATATTGGGTAGAATGTATTCTCACAGCTACTTTCTTTATTAATAGATATCCATCCAGAATTTTAAGGAACAAAACACCTTATGATTTCTTACTAGGGCATGCACCCTCTTATTCTTTCCTAAGAAGTATTGGTTGTTTATGTTATGCCAACACAAGTGCAAATAACAAAGGGAAGTTTGAGCCTAGAGCAGGTGTTTGTGTGTTTATGGGTTATCCTTTTGGAAAGAAAGGATACAAGTTGCTAGACTTACAAAGAAAGAAAATATTTGTTTCGAGTGATGTGAAATTTCATGAAGATATCTATCATTTCTCTACTTATTCTTCTGATCCTAATCAGTTTTCTTGAACTCCTATTTTCAGTGCAAGTGATTCACAAGATGTGCCTGAACCCCCCTAAATTTGACAAAGTGAGTGATTTACTACCAAATTTGTCACCTCAAAGAGAGTCTAGTCCTATTTTCAGGCCAAGAAATTCACCGAACAAATCATCACACTTGCTTGATTCTCCTATTATCTCTTATGACTCATCACCTTCACCTGCATCTCCTTTTCCCCGATCCTGTCACAACAACAGATTTAAGAAGATCAGAAAGGCCTCACAACGAGCCAACATATTTGAAAGATTATCTCTGCAATGTTGTTTTCCTCACTGATTGCTAATTCTTGTTTTAATAAACTAGTCAACACCTCTACATATTACTTTGAAAATCTATCCACTACAAACCAACAAGTATTGAATTTAATTTCTACCATGACTAAGCCTATCTCTTTTTCACAAGACATTTTGCACCCAGGATGGCAGCAGGCTTTGGAATCAGAATTCCAAGCTTTGAAAGACAATCAAACTTGGGATGTAGTTCAATTTCCACCAGGAAGAAAGGCTCTTCCTTGTAAGTGGGTGTACAAGGTTATGCATAATTCAGATGGCATCATAGAGAGATTGAAGGCAGGGTTGGTTATTAGAGGGATATTCAAAGAGAGAGAATTGATTCAATAAAACCTTCTCCACTGTAGTCAAAATGACTACAATCAGCTGTATACTGACAATGGCAGCTAAGAAAGGATGGCGAATTTCACAACTAGATGTGAACAATGCATTATAGCATGGTGAACTACAAGAAGAAATTTACATGAAATTTCCTGACAGATTGCCTTCACCTGGTCCAAATCATGTTTGCAGACTCAATAAATCTCTATATGGGCTTCGACAGGCATCACGACAATGGTATGCAAGGTGAGCTACAGCCTTAAACTTTAAGCGTTTCATTTCTTCTATGAATGATTATTCCTTTTTCTTTAAGAAGTTAGGAGACCTAATTTCTATTGTGGCAGTATATGTGGATGACATTGTTCTAACAGGAAACAATCCAGAAGAGTTATCTTAGTTAAAAGATTTTTTTAGAGTCAGAGTCCAAGATCAAAGACCTAGGTAACTTGCACTACTTTCTGGGAATGGAAATACTCAGAGAACAACATGGAAGGATAGTGAGCCAAAGGAAGTTTACCTTGGAACTCTTAAGCAAGTTCAATTGTGATCATTTGCCTTTGGTTTCATCGCCTCTTGATCCTTCTTGCAAATTAAGTGCAGAATCTGGAGATTTACTGGTCGATCCCACATCATATTGACGATTACTTGGAAAGCTAAATTATTTAACTCACACCAGGTCGGATCTCTCTTTTGCAGTGTGTTTTCTGAGTCAATACTTGCATCAACCACGAAATACTCATTACTCTGTTGCCTTGAGAGTAGTCATACATCTACATTCAAACCCAATTCAAGGCCTCTTTTTCTCAGCAGCTCCCTCTCTATCATTGCTTGCTTTTTGTGATGCCGATTGAGGGTCATGTGTGGACTCTCGTCGTTAAAGCAGTGGTTATTTTATCAATCTAGGCGGATCTCCAATTTGATGGAAATCCAAGAAGCAAGCATCTATATCGCTCTCCTTAGTTGAAGCAGGGTATCGTTATATGAGAAGAGTGGTAGTAAAGATAATGTGGTTAACCCGTCTTTTCATCAATTTGCATGCTTCGCCTTCACTTCTGGTTCCGATTTATTCCGACAGTCAGGCTGCTATACATATATCTTGAAATCTATTGTTCACGAGCGAACCAAGCATGTAGAGTTAGATTGCCACTTCGTTCTGCAACAATTTCTTTCTGGGTTGATTTCACTTTCATTCGTGACTTCCCCTCAATTGGCAAATCTCTTCACAAAACCTTATCAAGACCAGCAGACGAGAGGAAAAGAGACAAAAGAAGAGAAAATTCTTTATTGTAACTACATTCAGACAATTCAGAAAGTAAAATCTTATGGTCAATCTGATTCTAGGATGTGTGGAGCAGCTCGGACTGTTAGATCAGTTTATGATGGATTAAATCAGAGTTGTCCGATCAACTTGTGGGATACAAAGAGCAAGCCACATGGACAATTCAAGACCGTCATATTGGAACCCGATGGATTCAATCACATCCGTCCAGCTGGGGTACAATAGCCAACAAATAAATTTGGTATTGTACATAAAATATTACATGAGCGGTAAATAGTACATTAGCTAGGTATATACAATTAATTTGGAAGATAGTGTAGGACTAATCAAATATGAGACACATGTATTAGATTTTATAGTTTTCTTTATTGCAAATACATGTATATATATACATTGTTCATCAATGATAAACACACAAAAATTACTCAAAGTTTCAGTCTATTCTTTCCTAGCATTTTTCTACACTTAGGACTCTCAAGAAACTAGGGTACTATTTGTTGCTCCTCTATTCAACATATTTGAAACAATTCGTGTTGTCATGAACTATGACCCTTACTTTTGCATAAGATGGACTGATCCAATTAATAATAAATAGACCCAATTATTTTACGCTCTTATAATGAAGCATTGACTTAGTGGTTGTTGCTTACCAAAGTCTTAAGTCGAGATAGACGTGTTGATGTATTTCCGGCTATTATTTTGAAGAATTCTCATTTATACTGTCTTAGAGAACGTAAATTGAACCAGTTGATATTTTAAATATTGAAAGTACAACTCTAGTTAAAAAGAAAAAAGAAATGCTACGTCCGGGTGTAACTTTACCTAATAGATTGTAACTTAGTATAAATACATAAATATGCTTAAAAGTATTTCGACCATAAGTGTTTAACCCAAAAACGTAAATCTTGGTTAAAATAATTAACTTCAGTTAACGTTGGTTAATCTTAGTTAAAAATAATATCCTCAGATCTTGTAAATCAGAAAAGGTGGTTGAATTGCATTTACGAATGTAACAATAATTCTATGTAATAAATGCCTTTTTATCTATCAAGAACAGCAGTAGTGTGTATATTATTTTGAATAAATGACAATATAATGACACTCATGTGATTAAGAGGAACAATTTAATAAGCAAAAGGTGGAACAGAAAAACCTCCCATCTGACAATGATTGAACAATAGATCCTCAAACGATTGAGGATACCGCAGATCTGACAAGAATCTCAGTGAAAAGTGATGTCTTATATTGAGTGTAGAATGAATCTTTTTCAAAGTGTTGTTCTTACAATTGAGTCTCACGTGCCTCTATTGTCACTCTTTCTCCTATTTATATGAGACACATTCTTAGTAAACCCTAATAGTACATATACAGAGAATATTCACAGAATATTTTCTATAATACCCTATTGTGAAAACTAGCCATTACAGCTTCATTGACGGTGCTCGATCTTGACCATGACGGACGCCTCGACCTCTTCCCATGTTGACTCTTCGTCTATGAGCTTTACTTCTTCCTGATCCACCTTGACCCGACTTATGTTAACTCTTCGGCTATTAGCTTTACTGCTTCCTGATCCACTTCGACCAACAGCGGCTCAAAAATCCTTTCCTTAGTTCATATTATTTCAGATTGTCTAGAGAGGATTTTGACCCATGCAGTTAGTCCCTCTGCTTATTGAGGCCGGCCTCGGGCAGGCTCGACGAGCGGATTGTGTTCATTAAGGTTGGAACATTTTCATGAGATGAGTGAATCACGGGGATTGGGGAGAACTGGTAACGTGTCCCTTCGTGAGCCGCAAATTTTGAGGTTGTCTTGTCCATGAATTCATATGACGTCACGATATCATGTGTCATTATGATGCGTATTCCCAACGCATCACTTTGTTTCGCGTGGGACACCTAATTGGTCCTGCCACTTCGATTCTAATTTCATGCAATGATGAGGCAATTTTTGATTCTGATTCCCGAACTTCTATAAATAAGGATGTGAGATACAATTCTAAATTTTACAAACTTCCTGTTTTGAAACCCCAAATCTTCTTCTTCTTCTGTTGTTGCGCATCTTTCACCTTCACCCAGCGATCTTTATTATTTTTAGTCCTCTGTTGTTATTACCTTCCCTAATTTCGCCAAAAGTATGTCTAATGTACCTTCCGAGTCTAGTGAAGGGAGCGAGTCCCGTTAGCGATGGTGTTTCCCCTTATGCGGAGGATGCTTCTATGGCCTTTGAGAATAGAAGCTTTCCAACGGTGGAGGAGATAGTTCCAGGTAACCTCGATATCCAATCTGACTTCTCGAAACTGCCTGAAGCTGACCTCAAAACTTTTAAATCGGCGATGACGGAGGCTGATTTGCGAGCGCTTAAGGTGAAATATGGTCTCCCCAACCATGTCGAGCTAATTCCTACTAGGTGAGATGCGGTGCAGGTTCACCGCCCTGGGTATTGTGCCTTTTACGCCTACCCATTCCATGTTGGTTACATTTTTCCCATTCTTCTGCTGGCTGAGGAGTTCTATCGCCATTACGGTATTTTCCCGGATCAACTCGTGCCGTAAATTTACAAAATCTTGAGGATGCTTACTAAGTTTGCTTAATTGGCTGAGGTCGATCTCTCACTCCGACATTTGACGCACCTATTCGCTCCCAGCTTTTACAAAGGGACGTTGTTAAATCTCTACCACCGAGGAGGCAAGTGCTTGGTGCTGAAGATAGATAATAAGACTAACCGCCAATTCTGGCTTAACTTCTTCTTTGTCAGAATTGAGGACGTGTTTGCCAATCCTGAGGATTTCCTTGAGGTTTGAAATCGTACTCGTAAGTACATGATTCTCTCGTTTGTAGGTATTTAATTTCTTATCGTGCTTGGTTGTGGTTCTAACCCTTTGTCTTTTTTGTGCAGCTACGCGTTTCCTCCTACCTTGGTCGATTATATTTCTGAATGGGTAGGACGACTTCTTCCTCACATCATGCGGATACACGAGTGGCCAAACCAGATAGTTATATGAGTGAAAGAAAACGGCTTCTAAATTTGCAGTAAAAAGGTTGAGTCTGCGGTTTCGTCAAAAAGTTTGGGCCCCATCCTTCCCCGACTGGTAAGTCATCTTTATTATCAACTTCTTGGTTAGTTTCCTTTTTAGGTTCCCTTCGTCTGATTTTCGTTTGATGTTGACGCGCTTTCCCCCGTGACGATGTATATAGAAAGAACAGCCACCGGGGTCTGAAACACTTTGCAGCAAAATGAGCCGTCGACTTCACAACCGGTGGCGACGCTTCTTTGCCGACCGTTGAAAGGGGCAAAGGAATTAGAAAGCTACAAGACCGTCTCGGATATTGATGTCGGCGATCTCCAAATGATGGAGGAAGGTTTCACCTAACTTGAGGTAAGGTTGGAGGGAACTATGAGGACCATCGCGATCCCTATGGATCGCGACTTTTTAAAGAATACGGAGGACGTAGTCCCCAGCCTCGGCCCCCTTTGTTCCGAGAGGGAGGGTAAGACCCTGAAAGATTTGGACAACGATACTCTCTCCAGGACTATTGCTGGCCTTGCCCTTATAGTGAGTTCCTAGCGTTTTGTTTTCTCTCTTCTTCTTTTTTTTATCCTTGTTTTATTTTCTAACTCATTTTCTTTTCTTTTTCTGGTCGCAGACGATGATATTGGAGATTGAGAGTTCTTGAAGGGAGGAGAGGCATAGGGCAATCTTTATGAAGTTTCAGAACAAATACTTTGAGTACCGACGCAAGCATCATGAATTTCGCTGGCTGCTTGATGAGGGGGCGGCATGCAGGCCCTTTGAGACGAGTTAAAGGAGAAAGATGATGAATTGGTGAAGTACATTGAGAAGTACAGCGTTCTTGAGGCAACATTGCAAAGTAAGAAGGGGGAGCTTGAAATTAGCAAGGGCGTGGAGGCCCAGTGTAGCGATCTTCAAGCACAAGTAATTGATCTACATAGGCAATTGGAAGATTTTTGTCTTCAGTTACAGGGCCTTATGGGTAAAGTTTTTCAGAAACAAAGCGAGCTCGAGAAGGTGGAATCTCTCTTTGTGGACGCTCAGAGGAGATTGAAGGTGCTTGAGCTAGCGAACAACACCCTTCCGGCTGAGCGGGAGAATGACCAGATCGCGGCGAAAGCTATAGAGGAGCGACTAGAGGAGAGGGTCAGAGAGCTGCAGAAAGATAATGCCTTCCTTCGTGGTCAAGTGGTCGCATTGGAGGCTGAGAAGGCTCAACTGCTTGTGTAACCCTCTTCCTCTCATACTTCAAAATTTCCCAGCGTTCCTCTAGCATCGTATGAGGAGTGGATTCACATCGAAGCTCAAATAGATGTATATCAAGATTTGTACAAGGCGAGATCCATTTTTGAGGACACTTTCAAGGATGTCCGCGTTAAAGCCCGTGAAGCTCGAGTCGCTTGCAGGTATGATCCCACTACTCTGAGGGTGGTGAAGAGGGAGATGATAAAGTCGTCGACCGTCTTGAATAGGATGCTTGGTATGACATCGCTTATCCTGGCAACATGGGCGGTGTAAGTGGGGGTGATCAAGGTGGCGAGGATGTCGGTAGTCAGGACGGTGGAAGCATGGAAGGCCCTGATGGTGGTGACCAGTTTCTTTTCTTCTCTTTTTTGTTAACTTTTGTTGTGTAGTCGGTGGCATCTTCATGAGCCTTTGTAAATGATGTTTCAAGTATGGAATGCCAACTTTGTTTTTTGCGTCTGCTTCTTTTAAGACCCTGCCAGCTGAAGCAATCTGCGGACCATACATGGAATTGTGCGATCGTAGAACCTCCCGAGGGGTATTTTTGTCAGCGAATTTTGGGCCACTATAAATAGACGAGTTTCATATTTTTAGGTCTAGTTTCGAAGTTTGAGTCTGCTATAACNNCTTGATGATCAGAGAAGCAGGGGGATCACCTTAAGACGATTGAGAAGGCATACATTGATCTGGCCTTAGCGACGCCATCTGTCTCAGCGTTCTATGCTCATGGAATTCGATCGAGTTGGCATTTGTCGAACTCGGGCAGCAGCTTGCAAATCTTGGTCTAATATCTTTGCAATATTTGTTCCTTGATTTGGAAAGTCCCTGTGACTTGGTTGACTGCGAGTTGGGAATCACAGCATAATTTTAACCGTTTTGCTGCATAATTGAGTGCTAGCCTCAAACCTACAATTATGGCCTCATACTCGGCCTCGTTGTTAGTCATATCCGGGCACCTTATAGACTAGCAAATTACTTCGCCGGTTGGAACTTCGAGTGCGAGTCCCAGTCTGGACCCTGACGCATTGGACGCAACATCGATGTACAGGACCCAGAGGTCGTGTGATTGGGGGAAGTATGGGCGGCTTCTCTTTCAACTTCGGGGATTACTTTTGCGTTGAAGTCATCAACGAAGTCAGCGAGCACTTGTGACTTTATCGATGTTCGCGGCTGGTATATGATATCGTGCTCGCTCAACTCGATGGCCCATTTCGCCAGCCTTCTTGATAGCTTGCGTTTATGCAAAATGTTTCTTAGGGGGAATTTTGTGACGATCGAGATGGGGTGGCATTGGAAGTACGGTCTAAGCTTTCACGAAGCTACAAC